>NC_069504.1:899196846-899496846 GCF_027579735.1 Bombina bombina
GACACTGAATGCAAACGGGCGGGAACAAAAAGGCGGCCCAATAAAAAAAAATACTTCAATAGAAGTAGGAAGAACAAAAATATGGAAAGACAAGGTAACTGCCCATCAAATAGAACCACAACAATCCCAGTTAGAGAGTTCACTCTAAATGCAGGACTCCACTGAGCACAAACTCCTCTGAGGAGACAAAAATCCCGCTCACTAGAAGCACACAAAACTAAAACCTCTCCATGAAGCAACAAAGACTCCCACACCACATTCTCTCTAACTGAAAGAAGGAAAGAAAAACAGAATTTATGCTTACCTGATAAATTACTTTCTCCAACGGTGTGTCCGGTCCACGGCGTCATCCATTACTTGTGGGATATTCTCCTCCCCTACAGGGAAAGGCAAGGAGAGCACACAGCAGAGCTGTCCATATAGCTCCCCCTCTAGCTCCGCCCCCCAGTCATTCGACCGACGGTTAGGAGAAAAAGGAGAAACTATAGGGTGCCGTGGTGACTGTAGTGTATAAAGACAAAAAAAATTTCAACCTGATTAGGAAAACCAGGGCGGGCCGTGGACCGGACACACCGTTGGAGAAAGTAATTTATCAGGTAAGCATAAATTCTGTTTTCTCCAACATTGGTGTGTCCGGTCCACGGCGTCATCCATTACTTGTGGGAACCAATACCAAAGCTTTAGGACACGGATGAAGGGAGGGAGCAAATCAGGTTACCTAAATGGAAGGCACCACGGCTTGCAAAACCTCTCCCCCAAAAATAGCCTCCGAAGAAGCATAAGTATCAAATTTGTAGAATTTGGCAAAAGTGTGCAGAGAATACCAAGTCGCTGCCTTACATATCTGATCAACAGAAGCCTCGTTCTTGTAGGCCCATGTGGAAGCCACAGCCCTAGTAGAGTGAGCTGTGATTCGGTCAGGAGGCTGTCGTCCGGCAGTCTCATAGGCCAATCGGATAATGCTTTTTAGCCAGAAAGAGAGAGAGGTAGCAGTAGCTTTTTGATCTCTCCTCTTACCAGAGTAAACGACAAACAAAGATGAGGTTTGTCTAAAATCTTTTGTTGCTTCTAAATAGAACTTTAAAGCACGAACAACATCTAAATTGTGTAATAAACGTTCCTTCTTTGAAACTGGTTTCGGACACAGAGAAGGAACAACTATTTCCTGGTTAATATTCTTGTTGGAAACAACTTTTGGAAGAAAACCAGGCTTAGTACGCAAAACAACCTTATCTGAATGGAAAACCAGATAGGGTGGATTACACTGCAAAGCAGATAATTCAGAAACTCTTCTAGCAGAAGAAATAGCACCCAAAAACAGTACTTTCCAAGATAATAACTTAATATTTATGGAATGTAAAGGTTCAAACGGAACCCCTTGAAGAACTGAAAGAACTAAATTTAGACTCCAAGGAGGAGTCATGGTTCTGTAAACAGGCTTGATTCTAACCAAAGCCTGAACAAAAGCTTGTACATCTGGCACAGCTGCCAGTCGTTTGTGTAACAAGACAGATAAAGCAGAAATCTGTCCCTTTAGAGAACTAGCGGACAACCCTTTATCCAAACCTTCTTGGAGAAAGGAGAGAATCCTTGGAATTTTTATTTTACTCCAGGAGAATCCCTTGGATTCACACCAACAGATATATTTACGCCATATTTTATGGTAAATCTTTCTAGTCACAGGTTTTCTGGCTTGGACCAGAGTATCTGTCACAGAATTCGAAAACCCACGTTTGGATAAAATCAAGCGTTCAATTTCCAAGCAGTCAGCTGCAGAGAAACTAGATTTGGATGTTCGAATGGACCTTGTACTAGAAGATCCTGTCTCAAAGGTAGCTTCCATGGTGGAGCCGATGACATATTCACCAGGTCTGCATACCAAGTCCTGCGTGGCCACGCAGGAGCTATCAGAATCACTGAGGCCTTTTCCTGTTTGATCCTGGCTATGAGCCTGGGAAGGAGAGGAAACGGTGGAAACACATACGCTAGGTTGAACGACCAAGGCGCCACTAATGCATCCACTAGAATCGCCTTGGGATCCCTGGATCTGGACCCGTAACAAGGAATCTTGAAGTTCTGACGGGACGCCATTAGATCCATGTCTGGAATGCCCCATAATTGGGTTAACTGAGCAAAGACCTCCGGGTGGAGTTCCCACTCCCCCGGATGGAAAGTCTGACGACTCAAATAGTCCGCCTCCCAGTTGTCTACTCCTGGGATGTGAATAGCAGATAGATGGCAGGAGTGATTCTCTGCCCATTGGATGATCTTGGTTACTTCCTTCATCGCTAGGGAACTCTTTGTTCCCCCCTGATGATTGATGTACGCAACAGTCGTTATGTTGTCCGACTGAAATCTTATGAACCTGGCTTTCGCTAGCTGAGGTCAAGCCAGGAGTGCATTGAATATTGCTCTTAGTTCCAAAATGTTTATCGGGAGAAGCGACTCTTCCCGAGACCATAGGCCCTGAGCTTTCAGGGAGTCCCAGACCGCGCCCCACCCCAAGAGGCTGGCGTCGGTCGTGACAATGACCCACTCCGGTCTGCGGAAACTCATTCCCTGAGACAGGTGATCCTGGGTCAACCACCAGAGAAGTGAGTCCCTGGTTACCTGGTCTACTTGAATTTGGGGAGACAAGTCTGTATAGTCCCCATTCCACTGATTGAGCATGCACAGCTGTAATGGTCTTAGATGAATTCGAGCAAAAGGAACCACGTCCATTGCTGCGACCATTAGTCCTATTACTTCCATGCACCGAGCTATGGAGGGTTGAGGAATAGAATGAAGAACTTGACAAGCGTTTAGAAGCTTTAACTTTCTGACTTCTGTCAGGAAGATCTTCATTTCCATTGAATCTATTATTGTTCCCAGAAATGGAACCCTTGTGGACGGTGACAGTGAACTCTTTTCTATGTTCACCTTCCACCCGTGAGATCTGAGAAAAGCCAACACAATGTCTGTGTGGGCCCTCGCTTTGGAAAGAAATGACGCTTGGATTAGGATGTCGTCTAGATAAGGTGCTACAGCGATGCCCCTCGGCCTTAGGACCGCTAGAAGGGACCCTAGCACCTTTGAGAAAATTCTGGGAGCGGTGGCTAAACCGAATGGAAGAGCCACGTGAAGGATGGAACTCTGAGGAAATTGTTTAATATCTTTAAATCCAGGATTGGCTTGAAAGTTCCCTCTTTTTTGGGAACCACAAACAGGTTTGAGTAAAAACCTAGACCTTGTTCCCCGGAGGGGACTGGGTTTATCACTCCCATCTTTGATAGGTCTCTTACACAATGTAAGAATGCCTGTTTCTTTATCTGGTCTGAAGATAAGTGAGACAGGTGGAATATTCCCTTTGGAGGAAGTCCCTTGAACTCTAGCAGGTATCCCTTGGAGACTATTTCTAGTACCCAGGGATCCGGAACATCTCTTGCCCAAGCCTGAGCGAAGAGAGATAGTCTGCCCCCTACCAGATCCGGTCCCGGATCGGGGGCTACCCCTTCATGCTGTCTTGGTAGCAGCAGCAGGTTTCTTGGTCTGTTTACCCTTGTTCCAGCCTTGCATGGGCTTCCAAGCGGGTTTGGGCTGGGCCGCGTTACCTTCTTGTCTAGCGGCAGTGGAGTTATTAGCCGGTCCGTTCCTGAAATTGTGAAAGGAACGAAAATTAGACTTGTTCTTAGCCTTAAAAGGCCTATCCTGTGGGAGGGCATGGCCCTTACCCCCAGTGATGTCTGAAATAATTTCCTTCAATTCCGGCCCAAAAAGGGTCTTACCCTTGAAAGGAATATTAAGTAACTTAGTCTTGGAC
Organism: Bombina bombina; assembly: GCF_027579735.1. Taxonomy (NCBI): domain Eukaryota; kingdom Metazoa; phylum Chordata; class Amphibia; order Anura; family Bombinatoridae; genus Bombina; species Bombina bombina. Next base: position 899,200,646 of record NC_069504.1, read on the forward strand.
GACACATCTGCCGACCAGGATTTTAGCCAAAGCGCCCTCCGCGCTACTATAGCAAAACCTGAGTTTTTCGCCGCCAATTTCGTTATTTGAAAAGCGGCATCCAATATAAAGGAATTAGCTAACTTTAATGCGTGAATTCTGTCCATGACTTCTTCATAGGAAGTCTCTTTCTGGAGCGACCTTTCTAGTTCCTCGAACCAAAAGGACGCCGCTGAAGTGACAGTAATAACACACGTAGCTGGTTGAAGGATGAACCCTTGTTGAACAAAAATCTTTTTTAAGCAATCCTTCCAATTTTTATCCATAGGATCTTTGAAAGCGCAGCTGTCCTCTATAGGAATAGTTGTGCGCTTCGCTAGTGTTGAAAAAGCTCCCTCAACCTTCAGGACCGTCTGCCATGCGTCCCTTCTAGGGTCTACTATGGGAAACATTTTCTTAAATATAGGAGGTGGGGCAAAGGGTACACCTGGCTTCTCCCACTCCTTATCCACTATGCTCGCTACCCTCTTGGGTATTGGAAAGCGTCTTCGTGCACTGGGACCTCTAAAAATTTGTCCAATTTGCACAACTTCTCTGGTACTACTACAGAATCACAGTCATCCAGAGTAGCTAATACCTCCTTAAGCAAAGCGCGGAGATGTTCTAGCTTAAATTTAAATGCTACTATATCAGGTTCTGCCTGTTGAGAAATTTTTCCTGAGTCTGAAATTTCACCCTCAGACAGCTCTTCCCTCACAGCCAATTCCGATTGATGTGAGGGTAAAATAGATAAGGCATCGTCAGCGTCTGATTGTTCATCCTTTTTTTATCTGTATTTAAAACTGAACAATCACGCTTTCTCTGAAATGCTGGCAGTTTGGATAAAATATTTGCTATAGAATTATCCACTACTGCTGTTAATTGTTGCATAGAAATAAGCACTGGCGCGCTAGGTGTCGCCTGCGCGGGCAAAGCTGGTGTAGACACAGAAGGAGAGGATGTAGAATTTTCCTCACTACCTTCATTAGATAAATTATCTTGGGCAACATTATGAAATGTAACAGAGCTGTCCTTATTTTGTTTGGACGCTATGGCACAATTATCACAAACACTCAAAGGGGGAACACATTTGTCTCTACACACACAGAACATAGGTTATCTGATGGCATAGACATGTTAAACAGATTTAGGCAGGCAAACAATGCAATAAAAACGATTTTAAACAAAAACGTTACTGTCTCTTTAAATAATAACATTACACACTTTATTTCTGAATGTTCAAAAAACTATGAAGGCAATATCCGATTTTTATGAAATTTGGACCCCAGTGTCTTAATGCTTAGAAAGTATTGCACAGCAAATATGGAGACTCTAGCTCTTAAAACAAGCAAACCAGAGCTAATTGTTGGATTTAACCGTTTTTATACACTACAATCCCTGCTACAGTATTGCTGCAGCATTTTACCTTCCTTAGGGGTCAATCATCCACAGAAATAAGCCTTCTGGAGTCACTTTCTGAGTCACAGGACCCTCTCACATGAAAACTGCATGCACTGCCTTGAAATCAACTGCACAGCTGAAGCACCAAAATGAGGCTTCCTCCCTCAGCACACTAGAGTGAAGGGGCCTTCCTGACTAGATTTAGGTGTCTAAAACATGCCAGATCAATAAAAAACGTTCCCAAGTGTATATGAGCTTATAAAACAGTTCAAATGCCATGATATTGTAATAAAAACCAATCGATTTTGCCCCTAACAGTGTCTACCAGCATAAAAATCAAAAAGGGGAAGCCTGTTATCTTTTTTGCTGAGGTGAAAGAAAAATGGCTTACCATTTTCCCTGAGGGGAAAAATGACTGTCATCTAGCATTAGCCTGTGTTGTTAGAAGGAGACTAGTCATACCTGAAGCAGATGAGTCTGCAAACTGTTACCCCCAACTGAAGTTCTCTTGTTTCAACAGTCCTGCGTGGTAACAGCAATGGATTCTAGTTACTTGTGCTAAAATCATATTCCTCTTAACAGAAATCTTCATCACTTTTCTGTTGTAGAGTAAATAGTACAAGCCAGCACTATTTTAAAATAACAAACTCTTGATAGAAGATATAAAAAACTACAACTAACACCACAAACTCCTCACCATCCCCGAGGAGATGCTACTTGTTCAGAGCGGCAAGGAGAATGACTGGGGGGCGGAGCTAGAGGGGGAGCTATATGGACAGCTCTGCTGTGTGCTCTCCTTGCCTTTCCCTGTAGGGGAGGAGAATATCCCACAAGTAATGGATGACGCCGTGGACCGGACACACCAATGTTGGAGAAAAGATGAGGTCCAAAAGAACCTCCAGAAATAATCCCTGAAGATTCAAGCAGAAACCCGTAGCATAACTCGAAAAAAAAAAAAAAAAAGTGGCTACCAGGCTGCAAGAGGGCAAGGTCCCGTAGAAAATACTCCGACGGAGGAGAGCAAAGAAAGGAAAAATTCCAGATCACCTCCTACATGGATACAAAAGGAACCAATGTGAAGCCTTAAAGGAACAGTTTACTCAAAATGTTTCTCCCCTTTAATTTGTTCCCAGTGATCCACTTTACCTACTGGAGTGTAATAAATTGTTTACAAGTAGCTCCTTTTCCCTTATATTGGCATTTGAAATAGTTGATTTTGCTTGTGGTATCCCCACCTATGCTGAAAGTTTGTGGCCGCAGGTCCAAGCTATAGATAAACTTTCTAAACACAGCCAGCAGAAGAAATTACAGTCCCAGTGGGATATAGCAGAGATAAGGTAATAAAATGTTTATTTTCCATTGTTCTCTCCAAGTACTGGTGATAGGTTTACGGACAGATATAAGATAAAGCAGGTACACAAGGTGATCAAGTAATGAGATCTGATTATACCTACAAGTTCAACCCATTTTATTACGTTGTGGCTTCCAAACACAAAATCAGAGCTTTAATATACACAAATAAACCTTAAAAAGCTCATTTTCATGCATGTTTTACTCTGCAGTTGGTAAAGAAAATTCTAAACACATTAAGGGAAAACTATTTTACAGTATACTGTGTCCCTTTAACCTGAACCAAAGTCACAGAAGGCACAAAAAGGACAGAAGGTAGAACAAGACTACCTTACCATAGGCAGCTACGTAGCACGGATAAACTGAACACCTGTAGGTCATAAACTCTGGGAGCAGAACAGGGATGGAATAGTAACATCCGTATATGCCACAAACAAAAGCCACAGGCTTCCATCGGTAGGCAGTCCAACTAAAACGTCAAACATAGTAACTAGCCAACTGAATAGCTAGCAAACGAGCACCAGGACATACCTGGAAAGGAACAAGAGAAAAAAAACTCAGAACAGGGTGGACCAACTCCTCTATTAGAAGACTAGGCAAGAAAGGACAACCGCTGAGCAATAAGGAAGAACCAACTATCCCCTAATGGAAGGTTACCGAACCAACGGCAAGGCCTCCCAACCTAAGTAAGGGTCCTGTGGGAGACCAGATATGTGGTTGACGTCCAAATAGAGCAGTCAGAAATCCTGACCCTTACTCCAATCTCACAGTCCTAACACTGAAGCGACTGTCAAGGTCCCAAGGACCAGAGAGATTTAAAAAAAAAATCCCAGCATTGATAAAGTCCAGAGATGGCTAATGAATCTCCGCCACTTAGATCTTAAAGGGACACTGTACCCAAATTTTTTCTTTCGTAAATTCAGATTGACATTTTAAGCAACTTTCTAATTTACTCCATTAATCAAATGTTCTTCATTCTCTTGGTATCTTTATTTGAAATACAAAAATGTAAGTTTAGATGCTGGCCCATTTTTGTTGAACAACCTGGGTTGTCCTTGCTGATTGGTGGATAAATTAATTCACCAATAAAAAAGTTCTGTCCAGAGTACTGAACCCAAAACAAGCTTAGATGCCTTATTTTACAAATAAAGATAGCAAGAGAACGAAGAAAAATTAATAGGAGTAAATTAGAAAGTTGCATGTTCTTTCTGAATTACAAAAGAAAATTTTTTGGGTACAGTGTCCTTTTAAGGAAAAGAAACAGTAAGAAGGCACTGACACCCAGATACTTACTAGGGATCCAGGATACCTATACTCTACCCCTCAGAAACCCGAAGGAAGGGTACACTGCAAACAAGAGAAACCTCGACCCACTGAACTCCTAGAGACAGATGGAGAAACTACCTGAGGATTAGCCAAATAGGTATGCGCAGTAGACCAGATCCGTCCAAAGAGAAGAAAAACAAGAAATCCGGGAATATTCCAGTAAAGAAAATTCTGGGAAAAACTTCCATCTCTCCAGAGGAGTAGGAATAAGGAGAGTTCCCCAGGCCTGGGAAACCAGACCTGCTACCGGACATATCCAAGACTATTAAAATCTGGAAACAGAATGCCAAGTCGAAGACAAGGGCTAGATTAAAAATCCGGACACCCAAAAACATTAGCCAGATCAAAAGGCCAAACAATTGCAGAACAACCACAAGAAACTCCTTCTGGAATGAAAATGCACCAGGATCGATGCAATTACTGCCAAGCCCCCATCCCATGGGGTCTAGAACTCTGATCTCTCAAGATGTATCCCAGTGACTGGTCACTCAGCTCCAAAGGGCTTCTAGGATAAAACCTACAAAGTCAGAAGACAAAAGAAGGAGCTAAAGGAGAGCAGAACTCCAACCTTGGAAATTAATCCCTGATTGAGAAATATGACAGTCTCTAGAGATCCAAACTGGACCAACCCTGGAAAAACTACAGCACAAGGAATCAACAAATAAACAATCATCCTAAAAACTAGCAGGTGACGGCAAGAGAGACTGCATAACAATCCCCAAGCACCCTAAGTATAAGGATCAAAATGAGGATACTGCACTCCTTAACCAGAGGACCGGAAGTCCTACCCCAAAAGTCAAGGGGAAGCGAAAAAAGGCAGCAAACCTCGAAACGGGGAGAAAAGCACTGGCGAAGGAGATCTTACAATAGGATAATTCGATCCACAAAGGAGAACAATCACCCCCTCACCAGGTACTGAAGATCTCCAAGCAGTCATCTGATCCCCCACTGAAGAGAGGACTTCAGCTCCTGTCCAAAGGACCTCAGGAACTACCATACACTGCCACAGCAAGATTCATAAACCCAGCTAGCCATGCCAGCTATGCAGGGACAAAACACTTAGGACAGATTATGACCCAACGTCAGACGACCCCCCCAAGATGAAAAACTAGGTTTAGCCTGACATCTAGGAAAGAACGGCCTCCTATACCTTGTAAATACAAGAAAACAACCTCTTAAGTAAGCAAACTTGGTACCCAAACAGGACCAGCCCGTTGACAAGGATACAACATGTTTGATATAAAGCTCAAAAGAACAGAGAGAACTAGTACCCAACTAGGACCAGCCTGCAGACCAGGTTACAAAGAACTGTTCAAGAGCTTAAATGAAAGTTCCAACCCCTAGCAGGGCTAGACTAAACTAACAAATAAGCTCTGAGGCTTAAACATTGTCATAACATTGTCGGCTGGAAGCAACAACCATCATGACCATAAAATCACTAGTATCAAAATCCCAGAGAAGATAAGAATTTCCAAAATGAAGATTATAAGAGTCTCGAGCTCGGGAAATTAAAAAAAAAACACATCCTAACCGGATCAAATTAAAGGCAGCACCCGCAGGTGAAACGCCAAAAAGGAATAGAAATACTAACAGGGCCAGCCTGTCAGAGACCGGATTCCTCAGGAGCTCAGAACCGGGAATAGATACACAAACAAAAAAGACAGACTGACTCTAAGGGCAAAACTCATCTCCAGCGGGGCATCTGAAGGCCCAAACCTGCAGGCTGTCCCCCTTAAGCCTCAGAGGGAACCGCTCCCCCAGACAAAAGACCCGTCAGGAAAAGAGGACACATAAGCTATTCACTGGCAGCCCTCAAGGAGCTGTAAATGCACCAGCGCCACTAATATGGCCATGCGCAATCGAGCAGCAACCTCTGGTGGAAATAAATCTCCTTCCGGAGAAGGGATAACGGAATTTGGGACAACTGCTTGCATATGAACAGAAAATTCCAGGAAACGCGCCTCACGGGACACAGAATCCTCAGAGGCGGACGACTCAGCGGTCTCCAATCTCTCCCCAGAGGGAGAAAAGAGCACTCTATTACGGCATACGGAACATAAATGATTGGGCTGGATAACCCGGGCCTACATACAATCTAAACTAAGCAGGCAACAGAATCTGAGTCAGAAAATTCCTCCTCTAAAAAATCAGAATCCTCCATAACTTGACCAGACAAAGTTGGACAAAAATAACTGGCACCTCACACCCCCAATGGCTGGGGCACTCACCACGAAATGCAGGCCAAAGAAAAGCATGTCAGTCCACAGGAACTGTGTAGCTCTAAAACAGTGTACGTTTCGTAATAGCCATGAGCCCCAACATTTCTACACATAAGCAGACAGAATCACATAACAAACATGAATAAAGTCCCCCATTGTTCAATAACCCCCCTCAGGAGATATTAACCCTTGATTCCATAAAGATAAAGGAGTCCCACTGAGACCCTGTCTATCACTTACATTAAATCCACAATGAGATTAAAATGAAAATCTTACCGGAATCTATGCCGTGGAACAGTAACACGGTCCTTCAAGTTTAACAGATAGTAGCGTCGCTTCTGACATGGACTTGAGTGAAGAAAGCAGGCAGTGAAACTAGTCAACGCCGATTGCTTATGGAGCTGTTAATATGAGTCGGGATGGTTTCGCAGAAAGACTCTCCCTGCATCTCCCTTTCATCCATGCTCTTACTGAGAGGCTAATAAACAAAAAGGTGTCCACAGCATAAGCTTCCAAATCTTTATTTAGGGGAGGATTCAAAGGTACAAAATAGACTGCTATTTTTGTTCCTTTGAATCAATCCCTAAATAAAGAAAAGATTTGGAAGCTTATGCTGTGGACACCTTTGTTTATTGGATGTACTTTGGAGCTAGCAGTGAGCTCCTGTCTGCGTTTGCATTGCTTGAAGATATTGCTGGTTTCCCTATACTGGATTGAGTTTATTACTTACTGAGAGGCTGACAGGACTACTTATAACTCCAGTACCATTTCAAAAAAATACTACCCTCCATAAGACTACTCCGTAATCTGACACTTCTCTGACAACCTCCTGTGACGAAAGGCAAAGAATGACTGGGGAATGAGGGAAGTGGGGGAGATATTTAAGCCTTTAGCTGGGGTGTCTTTGCCTCCTCCTTGCGGCCAGGTTCTGTATTTCCCAAAAGTAATTAATGCAGCTGTGGAAAATTATATTAAAATAACGGTGTTGGTTATGCAAAACTGGGGAATGGGTAATAAAGGGATTATCTATCTTTAAAAAAAAAAACAAATTATATTTTAGACTGTCCCTTAAAATGCATTACAATCTTTGTTTAGGAAGTTCTTATAAGAAAACCTGAGTTCATGCTTGTGGGGTGTGTGTCATTGTCTACCATCAGATTTTACCAATAATAAAAATGAAAGATTTTTAAAGGTTTCTAGTGAATATCAGTTTAAAGAAAGCCTCAGAAGTTCATGCATGTTCTGCATTGATTAACTACTTGAATAACCTGCGTTTTGGGCAACCTAAAGTTACTATTGATATTTTTGGTTTTAAAATATATCCAACAAAAGACAGCACTCAGAATAAATTGGTTGACAATCCTATAATATCACATGTTTTTTGCTGTAGAGGTTTAGATTCATAATAGTTTGTAAAAAAAAAAAACTGCTTCATATTGAATAATGCAAAATTAAAATCAGATGCCAAGTGTTTAGGTTCTGGAAAAACTCAGAACAGAAGCAACCTCCTAGATGTAGCTTGGATTCTGTACCCAGATTGGCTCAATGTAGTCATGGAAACCACGCCCCTCCCCCACAGCAAGCAGCCGTCCTGGATTAGGCTTGCTTTATTATATCTTTTGGAATGTTCCATTTGTGGACCTATCATAGGGGTGATGGACTAACTATATTATCAACTCTTTATCATCACAAAAAAACAAAATAAAGAGAGTTGTCTTCTTACAGGAATCAAATGCACACTGTATCCACAACCCACAAAACTTGCATCACTTATATGGCCAAAAAAGAAAGCTATTTGTCAGTCAACAGCAAGACTACTTAATCATTTATAATTTACTGGCAAACTCCATAAACAAAAACAGAATTTATGTTTACCTGATAAATGTCTTTCTCCTACGGTGTGTCCGGTCCACGGCTTCATCCTTACTTGTGGGATATTCTCATTCCCTACAGGAAATGGCAAAGAGAGCACACAGCAAAAGCTGTCCATATAGCCTCCCCTCTGGCTCCGCCCCCCAGTCATTCGACCGACGGTTAGGAGAAAGAGAAACTATAAAGGTGCCGTGGTGACTAGTGTACAGAAAATAAACATTTTAAACCTGACTAAAAGCCAGGGCGGGCCGGACAAACCGTAGGAGAAAGAAATTTATCAGGTAAACATAAATTCTGTTTTCTCCTACATTGGTGTGTCCGGTCCACGGCTTCATCCTTACTTGTGGGAACCAATACCAAAGCTTTAGGACACGGATGAAGGGAGGGAACAAGTCAGGTAACCTAAACGGAAGGCACCACAGCTTGCAAAACCTCTCTCCCAAAAACAGCCTCCGAAGAAGCATAAGTATCGAATTTGTAAAATTTGGCAAAAGTATGCAGAGAAGACCAAGTCGCTGCCTTACAGATCTGATCAACAGAAGCCTCGTCCTTGAAGGCCCATGTGGAAGCCACAGCTCTAGTAGAGTGAGCTGTAATTCGTTCAGGAGGCTGCCGTCCGGCTGTCTCATAAGCCAATCGGATGATGCTTTTCAGCCAAAAAGAATGAGGTAGCAGTAGCTTTCTGCCCTCTCCTCTTACCAGAATAAATGACAAACAGGGATGATGTCTGTCTGAAATCCTTTGTTGCTTCTAAATAGAATTTTAAAGCACGGACCACATCTAGGTTATGTAACAAACGTTCCTTCTTCGAAACTGGATTCGGACACAGAAGGAACCACTATTTCCTGGTTAATATTCCTGTTGGAAACCACTTTTGGAAGAAAACCAGGCTTGGTATGTAAAACTACCTTATCTGTATGGAATACCAGATAGGGTGAAGTACACTGCAAAGCAGACAATTCAGAAACTCTTCTAGCAGAATAGCAACCAAAAACAGAACTTTCCAAGATAGTAACTTAATATCTATGGAATGTAAGGGTTCAAACGGAACCCCTTGCAGAACTGAAAGAACTAAGTTTAGACTCCATGGAGGAGTCATAGGTCTGAAGACAGGCTTGATTCTGACTAACGCCTGTACAAACGCCTGTACATCTGGCACTGCTGCCAGACGTTTGTGCAACAAAACAGACAGAGCAGATATCGGTCCTTTTAGAGAACTAGCTGACAAACCTTTATCCAAACCTTCTTGGAGAAAGGAAAGTATCCTAGGAATTTTAATTTTACTCCAAGAGTATCCCTTGGATTCGCACCAAGAGATATATTTTTGCCATATCTTATGGTAAATTTTCCTAGTCACAGGTTTTCTGGCCTGAACCAGAGTATCTATAACCGAATCTGAAAACCCACGCTTAGATAGAATAAAGCGTTCAATTTCCAAGCAGTCAGTTGCAGAGAGACTAGATTTGGATGTTCGAATGGACCTTGTACTAGAAGATCCTGCCTCAAAGGTAGCTTCCATGGTGGAGCCGATGACATATTCCCCAGGTCTGCATACCAAGTCCTGCGTGGCCACGCAGGAGCTATTAGAATCACAGAGGCCTTCTCCTGTTTGATCCTGGCTACAAGCCTGGGAAGGAGAGGGAACGGTGGAAACACATAAGCTAGATTGAACGACCAAGGCGCCACCAATGCATCCACTAGTGTCGCCTTGGGATCCCTGGAGTTCTGACGAGACGCCATCAGATCCATATCTGGAATGCCCCATAGTTGAGTTAACTGGGCAAAGACCTCCGGGTGAATTTTCCACTTCCCTGGATGGAAAGTCTGACGACTCAAATAATCCGCCTCCCAGTTGTCTACTCCTGGGATGTGAATTGCAGATAGATGGCAGGAGTGATCCTCCGCCCATTTGATGATCTTGGATACCTCTCATCGCCAAGGAACTCTTTGTTCCCCCCTGATGATTGATGTACGCTACAGTCATGTTGTCCGACTGAAATCTTATGAATCTGGCCTTCGCTAGCTGAGGCCAAGCCAGGAGCGCATTGAATACCGCTCTCAGTTCCAAAATGTTTATCGGGAGAAGAGACTCTTCCCGAGACCATGGACCCTGAGCTTTCAGGGAGTCCCAGACCGCGCCCCAGCCTAAGAGACTGGCGTCGGTCGTGACAATGACCCACTCTGGTCTGCGTAAACTCATTATCTGAGACAGGTGATCCTGAGTCAACCACCGGAGGAGTGAGTCTCTGGTTACCTGGTCTACTTGAATCTGGGGAGACAAGTCTGCATAATCCTCATTCCACTGTTTGAGCATGCACAGTTGCAATGGTCTTAAATGAATTCGAGCAAAAGGAACCACGTCCATTGCTTCAACCATTAGTCCTATTACCTCCATGCACTGAGCTATGGAAGGCTGAGGAATAGATTGAAGAACTAGACAAGCATTTAGAAGCTTTAACTTTCTGACCTCTGTCAGAAAAATCTTAATTTCCACAGAATCTATTATTGTTCCCAGAAAAGGAACCCTTGTGGACGGGGACAGGGAACTCTTTTCTATGTTCACCTTCCATCCTTGAGACCTGAGAAAGGCTAAAACAATGTCTGTATGAGCCCTTGCTTTGGAAAGGGACGACGCTTGGATTAGAACGTCGTCTAGGTAAGTTGCTACAGCAATGCCTCTCGGCCTTAGGACCGCTAGAAGGGACCCTAGCACCTTTGTGAAAATTCTGGGAGCAGTGGCTAAACTGAATGGAAGAGCCACAAACTGGTAATGTTTGTCCAGAAAGGCGAACCTCAGGAACTGATGATGATCTTTGTGGATAGGAATATGCAGGTACGCATCCTTTAAGTCCACGGTAGTCATATATTGACCCTCCTGGATTGTTGGTAAAATCGTCCCAATGGTTTCCATTTTGAATGATGGAACTCTGAGGAATTTGTTTAGAATTTTTAAATCCAGAATTGGCCTGAAAGTTCCCTCTTTTTTGGGAACTACAAACAGGTTTGAGTAAAAACCCAGACCTTGTTCCGCTGTTGGAACTGGGTGTATCACTCCCATCTTTAATAGGTCTCCTACGCAATGTAAGAATGCCTGTCTCTTTATCTGGTCTGAAGATAAGCGAGACATGTGGAACCTTCCCCTTGGAGGAAGTTCCTTGAACTCTAGAAGATACCCCTAAGAGACTATTTCAAGTGCCCAGGGATCCGGAACATCTCTTGCCCAAGCCTGAGCAAAGAGAGAAAGTCTGCCCCCTACTAGACCCGGTCCCGGATCGGGGCTACCCCTTCATGCTGTCTTGATAGCAGCAGCAGGCTTCTTGGCCTGTTTACCCTTGTTCCAGCCTTGCAATGGTTTCCATGCTGGTTTAGGCTGGGAAGCGTTACCCTCTTGTCTAGAGGCTGCAGAGTTAGGAGCCGGTCCGTTCCTGAAATTGCAAAAGTAACGAAGATTAGATTTCTTCTTAGCCTTGAAAGGCCTATCCTGTGGGAGGGCATGGCCCTTTCACCCAGTGATGTCTGAAATAATCTCCTTCAATTCTGGTCCAAAAACAGAATTTATGTTTACCTGATAAATTACTTTCTCCAACGGTGTGTCCGGTCCACGGCGTCATCCTTACTTGTGGGATATTCTCTTCCCCAACAGGAAAACATAATTTATGTAAGAACTTACCTGATAAATTCATTTCTTTCATATTAACAAGAGTCCATGAGCTAGTGACGTATGGGATATACATTCCTACCAGGAGGGGCAAAGTTTCCCAAACCTTAAAATGCCTATAAATACACCCCTCACCACACCCACAAATCAGTTTAACGAATAGCCAAGAAGTGGGGTGATAAGAAAAAAAGTGCGAAGCATATAAAATAAGGAATTGGAATAATTGTGCTTTATACAAAAAAATCATAACCACCACAAAAAAGGGTGGGCCTCATGGACTCTTGTTAATATGAAAGAAATGAATTTATCAGGTAAGTTCTTACATAAATTATGTTTTCTTTCATGTAATTAACAAGAGTCCATGAGCTAGTGACGTATGGGATAATGACTACCCAAGATGTGGATCTTTCCACACAAGAGTCACTAGAGAGGGAGGGATAAAATAAAGACAGCCAATTCCTGCTGAAAATAATCCACACCCAAAATAAAGTTTAATGAAAAACATAAGCAGAAGATTCAAACTGAAACCGCTGCCTGAAGAACTTTTCTACCAAAAACTGCTTCAGAAGAAGAAAATACATCAAAATGGTAGAATTTAGTAAAAGTATGCAAAGAGGACCAAGTTGCTGCTTTGCAGATCTGGTCAACCGAAGCTTCATTCCTAAACGCCCAGGAAGTAGATACTGACCTAGTAGAATGAGCTGTAATTCTCTGAGGCGGAATTTTACCCGACTCAACATAGGCAAGATGAATTAAAGATTTCAACCAAGATGCCAAAGAAATGGCAGAAGCTTTCTGGCCTTTCCTAGAACCGGAAAAGATAACAAATAGACTAGAAGTCTTACGGAAAGATTTCGTAGCTTCAACATAATATTTCAAAGCTCTAACAACATCCAAAGAATGCAACGATTTCTCCTTAGAATTCTTAGGATTAGGACATAATGAAGGAACCACAATTTCTCTACTAATGTTGTTGGAATTCACAACTTTAGGTAAAAATTCAAAAGAAGTTCGCAACACTGCCTTATCCTGATGAAAAATCAGAAAAGGAGACTCACAAGAAAGAGCAGATAATTCAGAAACTCTTCTAGCAGAAGAGATGGCCAAAAGGAACAAAACTTTCCAAGAAAGTAATTTAATGTCCAATGAATGCATAGGTTCAAACGGAGGAGCTTGAAGAGCTCCCAGAACCAAATTCAAACTCCAAGGAGGAGAAATTGACTTAATGACAGGTTTTATACGAACCAAAGCTTGTACAAAACAATGAATATCAGGAAGAATAGCAATCTTTCTGTGAAAAAGAACAGAAAGAGCGGAGATTTGTCCTTTCAAAGAACTTGCGGACAAACCCTTATCTAAACCATCCTGAAGAAACTGTAAAATTCTCGGTATTCTAAAAGAATGCCAAGAAAAATGATGAGAAAGACACCAAGAAATATAAGTCTTCCAGACTCTATAATATATCTCTCGAGATACAGATTTACGAGCCTGTAACATAGTATTAATCACGGAGTCAGAGAAACCTCTTTGACCAAGAATCAAGCGTTCAATCTCCATACCTTTAAATTTAAGGATTTCAGATCCGGATGGAAAAAAGGACCTTGTGACAGAAGGTCTGGTCTTAACGGAAGAGTCCATGGTTGGCAAGATGCCATCCGGACAAGATCCGCATACCAAAACCTGTGAGGCCATGCCGGAGCTATTAGCAGAACAAACGAGCATTCCCTCAGAATCTTGGAGATTACTCTTGGAAGAAGAACTAGAGGCGGAAAGATATAGGCAGGATGATACTTCCAAGGAAGTGATAATGCATCCACTGCCTCCGCCTGAGGATCCCGGGATCTGGACAGATACCTGGGAAGTTTCTTGTTTAGATGAGAGGCCATCAGATCTATCTCTGGGAGCCCCCACATTTGAACAATCTGAAGAAATACCTCTGGGTGAAGAGACCATTCGCCCGGATGCAACGTTTGGCGACTGAGATAATCCGCTTCCCAATTGTCTACACCTGGGATATGAACCGCAGAGATTAGACAGGAGCTGGATTCCGCCCAAACCAAAATTCGAGATACTTCTTTCATAGCCAGAGGACTGTGAGTCCCTCCTTGATGATTGATGTATGCCACAGTTGTGACATTGTCTGTCTGAAAACAAATGAACGATTCTCTCTTCAGAAGAGGCCAAAACTGAAGAGCTCTGAAAACTGCACGGAGTTCCAAGATATTGATCGGTAATCTCACCTCCTGAGATTCCCAAACTCCTTGTGCCGTCAGAGATCCCCACACAGCTCCCCAACCTGTGAGACTTGCATCTGTTGAAATTACAGTCCAGGTCGGAAGAACAAAAGAAGCCCCCTGAATTAAACGAAGGTGATCTGTCCACCACGTTAGAGAGTGTCGAACAATCGGTTTTAAAGATATTAATTGATATATCTTCGTGTAATCCCTGCACCATTGGATCAGCATACAGAGCTGAAGAGGTCGCATGTGAAAACGAGCAAAGGGGATCGCGTCCGATGCAGCAGTCATAAGACCTAGAATTTCCATGCATAAGGCTACCGAAGGGAATGATTGAGACTGAAGGTTTCGACAAGCTGTAATCAATTTTAGACGTCTCTTGTCTGTTAAAGACAGAGTCATGGACACTGAATCTATCTGGAAACCCAGAAAGGTTACCCTTGTTTGAGGAATCAAAGAACTTTTTGGTAAATTGATCCTCCAACCATGATCTTGAAGAAACAACACAAGTCGATTCGTATGAGACTCTGCTAAATGTAAAGACTGAGCAAGTACCAAGATATCGTCCAAATAAGGAAATACCACAATACCCTGTTCTCTGATTACAGACAGAAGGGCACCGAGAATCTTTGTGAAAATTCTTGGAGCTGTAGCAAGGCCAAACGGTAGAGCCACAAATTGGTAATGCTTGTCTAGAAAAGAGAATCTCAGGAACTGATAATGATCTGGATGAATCGGAATATGCAGATATGCATCCTGTAAATCTATTGTGGACATATAATTCCCTTGCTGAACAAAAGGCAATATAGTCCTTACAGTTACCATCTTGAACGTTGGTATCCTTACATAACGATTCAATTTTAGATCCAGAACTGGTCTGAAGGAATTCTCCTTCTTTGGTACAATGAAGAGATTTGAATAAAACCCCATCCCCTGTTCCGGAACTGGAACTGGCATAATTACTCCAGCCAACTCTAGATCTGAAACACAATTCAGAAATGCTTGAGCTTTCACTGGATTTACTGGGACATGGGAAAGAAAAAATCTCTTTGCAGGAGGTCTCATCTTGAAACCAATTCTGTACCCTTCTGAAACAATGTTCTGAATCCAAAGATTGTGAACAGAATTGATCCAAATTTCTTTGAAAAAACGTAACCTGCCCCCTACCAGCTGAACTGGAATGAGGGCCGTACCTTCATGTGAACTTAGAAGCAGGCTTTGCCTTTCTAGCAGGCTTGGATTTATTCCAGACTGGAGATGGTTTCCAAACTGAAACTGCTCCTGAGGACGAAGGATCAGGCTTTTGTTCTTTGTTGAAACGAAAGGAACGAAAACGATTGTTAGCCCTGTTTTTACCTTTAGACTTTTTATCCTGTGGTAAAAAAGTTCCTTTCCCACCAGTAACAGTTGAAATAATAGAATCCAACTGAGAACCAAATAATTTGTTTCCCTGGAAAGAAATGGAAAGTAGAGTTGATTTAGAAGCCATATCAGCATTCCAGGTCTTAAGCCATAAAGCTCTTCTGGCTAAGATCGCCAGAGACATAAACCTAACATCAACTCTAATAATATCAAAAATGGCATCACAGATGAAATTATTAGCATGCTGGAGAAGAATAATAATATCATGAGAATCACGATTTGTTACTTGTTGCGCTAGAGTTTCCAACCAAAAAGTTGAAGCTGCAGCAACATCAGCCAATGATATAGCAGGTCTAAGAAGATTACCTGAACATAGATGAGCTTTTCTTAGAAAAGATTCAATTTTTCTATCTAAAGGATCCTTAAACGAGGTACCATCTGACGTAGGAATGGTAGTACGTTTAGCAAGGGTAGAAATAGCCCCATCAACTTTAGGGATTTTGTCCCAAAATTCTAACCTGTCAGGCGGAACAGGATATAATTGCTTAAAACGTTTAGAAGGAGTAAATGAATTACCCAATTTATCCCATTCCTTGGAAATTACAGCAGAAATAGCATTAGGAACAGGAAAGACTTCTGGAATAACCGCAGGAGCTTTAAAAACCTTATCCAAACGTTTAGATTTAGTATCAAGAGGACCAGAATCCTCTATTTCTAATGCAATTAAGACTTCTTTAAGTAAGGAACGAATAAATTCCATTTTAAATAAATATGAAGATTTATTAGCATCAACCTCTGAGACAGAATCCTCTGAACCAGAGGAACCATTATCAGAATCAGAATGATGATGTTCATTTAAAAATTCATCTGAAAAATGAGAAGTTTTAAAAGACCTTTTACGTTTACTAGAAGGAGGGATAACAGACATAGATTTTGTTTCTAAATCCATTAAGAAGGCTCTTATGTTATCAGGAACACTCTGAATATTAGATGTTGATGGAACCACAACAGGTAATGTAACATTACTAAAGGAAATATTATCTGCATTAACAAGTTTGTCATGACATTCATTACAAACAACAGCTGGAGGAACAGATACCACAAGTTTACAGCAGATACACTTAACTTTGGTAGATCCAGCACCAGGCAGCGTTTTTCCAGAAGTATCTTCTGACTCTGTGTCAATCTGGGACATCTTGCAATATGTAATAGAAAAAACAACATAAAGCAAAATTGATCAAATTCCTTAAATGACTGTTTCAGGAATGGGAAAAAATGCCAGTGAACAAGCTTCTAGCAACCAGAAGCAATAAATAATGAGACTTAAATAATGTGGAGACAATACTGACGCCCATATTTTTTTAGCGCCAAAAAAGACGCCAACATTATTTGGCGCCTAAATGCTTTTGGCGCCAAAAATTACGCCACATCCGGAACGCCGACACTTTTGGCGCAAAAAACGTCAAAAATGACGCAACTTCTGGCGACACGTATGACGCCGGAAACAGAGAAAAAAAATGTGCGCCAAAAAAGTCCGCGCCAAGAATGACGCAATAAAATGAAGCATTTTCAGCCCCCGCGAGCCTAACAGCCCACAGGGAAAAAAGTCAAATTTTAAGGTAAGAAAAAATTGATTTATTCATATGCATTATCCCAAATATTAAACTGACTGTCTGAAATAAGGAACGTTGAACATCTTGAGTCAAGGCAAATAATGTTTGAATACATATATTTAGAACTTTATATAAAAGTGCCCAACCATAGCTTAGAGTGTCACAGAAAATAAGACTTACTTACCCCAGGACACTCATCTACATGTAGTAGAAAGCAAAACCAGTACTGAAACGAGAATCAGCAGAGGTAATGGTATATATAAGAGTATATCGTCGATCTGAAAAGGGAGGTAAGAGATCAACCTATGAAATAGACCCCGTAGAAGGAGATCATTGAATTCAAATAGGCAATACTCTCTTCACATCCCTCTGACATTCACTGCACGCTGAGAGGAAAACCGGGCTCCAACCTGCTGCAGAGCGCATATCAACGTAGAATCTAGCACAAACTTACTTCACCACCTCCATAGGAGGCAAAGTTTGTAAAACTGATTTGTGGGTGTGGTGAGGGGTGTATTTATAGGCATTTTGAGGTTTGGGAAACATTGCCCCTCCTGGTAGGAATGTATATCCCATACGTCACTAGCTCATGGACTCTTGCTAATTACATGAAAGAAATGGCAAAGAGCACAGCAAAAGCTGTCCATATAGTCCCTCCCAGGCTCCGCCCCCCCAGTCATTCGACCGACGGACAGGAGAAAAAAAGGAGAAACTATAGGGTGCCGTGGTGACTGTAGTTAAAGAAAGAAATCCATCAAACCTGATTAAAAAAACCAGGGCGGGCCGTGGACCGGACACACCGTTGGAGAAAGAAATTTATCAGGTAAGCATAAATTCTGTTTTCTCCAACATTGGTGTGTCCGGTCCACGGCGTCATCCATAACTTGTGGGAACCAATACCAAAGCTTTAGGACACGGATGAAGGGAGGGGAGCCAATCAGGTTACCTAAACAGAAGGCACCACGGCTTGCAAAACCTTTCTCCCAAAAATAGCCTCCAAAGAAGCAAAAAGTATCAAATTGTAGAATTTGGCAAAGTGTGCAGAGAAGACCAAGTCGCTGCCTTACATATCTGATCAACAGAAGCCTCGTTCTTGAAGGCCCATGAGGAAGCCACAGCCCTAGTAGAGTGAGCTGTGATTCGTTCAGGAGGCTGCCGTCCGGCAGTCTCGTAAGCCAATCGGATGATGCTTTCAGCCACAGGAAAGAGGTAGCAGAAGCTTTTTGACCTCTCCTCTTGCCAGAACAAACGACAAACAGAGAAGACGTTTGTCTGAAATCCTTTGTTACTTCTAAATAGAACTTTAAAGCATGGACTACATCTAAATTGTGTAACAAACGTTCCTTCTTTGAAACTGGATTCGGGCACAAAGAAGGCACAACTATTTCCTGGTTAATATTCTTGTTGGAAACAACTTTTGGAAGGAAACCAGGTTTAGTACGTAAAACCCACCTTATCTGCATGGAAACACAGATAAGGAGGAGAACACTGCAGAGCAGATAATTCTGAAACTCTTCTAGCAGAAGAAATTGCAACAAAAACAAAACTTTCCAAGATAATAACTTAATATCAACGGAATGTAAGGGTTCAAACGGAACCCCCTGAAGAACTGAAAGAACTAAATTGAGGACTCAAGGAGGAGTCAAAGGTTTGTAAACAGGCTTGATTCTAACCAGAGCCTGAACAAAGGCTTGAACATCTGGCACAGCTGCCAGCTTTTTGTGAAGTAACACAGACAAGGCAGAAATCTGTCCCTTCAAGGACCTTGCAGATAATCCTTTCTCCAAACCTTCTGGAAGAAAGGATAGAATCCTTAGGAATGTATACCTTGTCCAAGGGGAATCCTTTAGATTCACACCAACAGATATTTTTTTCCAATATTTTGTGGTAAATCTTTCTAGTTACAGGCTTTCTGGCTGAACAAGAGTATCAATGACAGAATCTGAGAATCCACGCTTTGATAAGATCAAGCGTTCAATCTCCAGCAGTCAGTTGGAGCTGAGACCAGATTGGATGTACGAACGGACCTTGAACAAGGTGGTCTCGTCTCAAAGGTAGCTTCCATGGTGGAGCCGATGACATATTCACCAGGTCTGCATACCAAGTCCTGCGTGGCCACGCAGGAGCTATCAAGATCACGATGCCCCTCTCTGATTGATCCTGGCTACCAGCCTGGGGATGAGAGGAAACGGCGGGAATACATAAGCTAGTTTGAAGGTCCAAGGTGCTACTAGTGCATCTACTAGAGTCGCCCTTGGGATCCCTGGATCTGGACCGTAGCAAGGAACCTTGAAGTTCTGACGAGAGGCCATCAGATCCATGTCTGGAATGCCCCACAGTTGAGTACTTTGGGCAAAGATTTCGGATGGAGTTCCCACTCCCCCGGATGAAATGTCTGACGACTCAGAAAATACGCTTCCCAATTTTCCACTCTGGGATGTGGATTGCAGACAAGGTGGCAGGAGTGAGTCTCCGCCCATTGAATGATTTTGGTCACTTCTTCCATCGCCAGGGAACTCCTTGTTCCCCCCTGATGGTTGATGTACGCAACAGTTGTCATGTTGTCTGATTGAAACCGTATGAACTTGGCCTGTGCTAGCTGAGGCCAAGCCTTGAGAGCATTGAATATCGCTCTCAGTTCCAGAATATATATCGGTAGAAGAGATTCTTCCCGAGACCAAAGACCCTGAGCTTTCAGGGGTCCCCAGACCGCGCCCCAGCCCACCAGACTGGCGTCTGTCATGACAATGACCCACTCTGGTCTGCGGAATGCTCATCCCTGCTGACAGGTTGTCCAGGGACAGCACCAACGGAGTGAGTCTCTGGGCCTCTGATTTACTTGTATCGTCGGAGACAAGTCTGTATAGTCCCCATTCCACTGACTGAGCATGCCCAGTTGTAATGGTCTTAGATGAATGCGCGCAAAAGGAACTATGTCCATTGCCGCTACCATCAAACCTATTACTTCCATGCACTGCGCTATGGAAGGAAGGAGGAACAGAATGAAGTATTTGACAAGAGTTTAGAAGTTTTGATTTTCTGGCCTCTGTCAGAAAAATCCTCATTTCTAAGGAGTCTATATTGTTCCCAAGAAGGGAACCCTTGTTGACGGAGATAGAGAACTCTTTTCTACGTTCACTTTCCATCCGTGAGATTGAGAAAGGCCAGGACAATGTCCGTGTGAGCCTTTGCTTGAGGAAGGGACGAGGCTTGAATCAGAATGTCGTCCAAGTAAGGTACTACTGCAATGCCCCTTGGTCTTAGCACCGCTAGAAGGGACCCTAGTACCTTTGTGAAAATCCTTGGAGCAGTGGCTAATCCGAACGGAAGTGCCACAAACTGGTAATGCTTGTCCAGGAATGCGAACCTTAGGAACCGATGATGTTCCTTGTGGATAGGAATATGTAGATACGCATCCTTTAAATCCACCGTGGTCATGAATTGACCTTCCTGGATGGAAGGAAGAATTGTTCGAATGGTTTCCATTTTGAACGGATGGAACCTTGAGAAACTTGTTTAGGATCTTGAGATCTAAGATTGGTCTGAATGTTCCCTCTTTTTTGGGAACTACGAACAGATTAGAACCCCATCCCTTGTTCTCCTAATGGAACAGGATGAATCACTCCCATTTTTAACAGGTCTTCTACACAATGTAAGAATGCCTGTTTTTTTATGTGGTCTGAAGACAATTGAGACCTGTGGAACCCCCCCCTTGGGGGAAGTCCCTTGAATTCCAGAAGATAACCTTGGGAGACTATTTCTAGCGCCCAAGGATCCAGAACATCTCTTGCCCAAGCCTGAGCGAAGAGAGAGAGTCTGCCCCCCACCAGATCCGGTCCCGGATCGGGGGCCAACATCTCATGCTGTCTTGGTAGCAGTGGCAGGTTTCTTGGCCTGCTTTCCTTTGTTCCAGCCTTGCATTGGTCTCCAGGCTGGCTTGGCTTGAGAAGTATTACCCTCTTGCTTAGAGGACGTAGCACTTGGGGCTGGTCCGTTTCTGCGAAAGGGACGAAAATTAGGTTTATTTTTGGCCTTGAAAGACCTATCCTGAGGAAGGGCGTGGCCCTTGCCCCCAGTGATATCAGAGATAATCTCTTTCAAGTCAGGGCCAAACAGCGTTTTCCCCTTGAAAGGAATGTTAAGCAATTTGTTCTTGGAAGACGCATCCGCTGACCAAGATTTTAACCAAAGCGCTCTGCGCGCCACAATAGCAAAACCAGAATTTTTCGCCGCTAACCTAGCCAATTGCAAAGTGGCGTCTAGGGTGAAAGAATTAGCCAATTTGAGAGCACGAATTCTGTCCATAATCTCCTCATAAGAAGAAGAATTATTATTGATCGCCTTTTCTAGCTCATCGAACCAGAAACACGCGGCTGTAGTGACAGGGACAATGCATGAAATTGGTTGTAGAAGGTAACCTTGCTGAACAAACATCTTTTTAAGCAAACCTAATTTTTTATCCATAGGATCTTTGAAAGCACAACTATCTTCTATGGGTATAGTGGTGCGTTTGTTTAGAGTAGAAACCGCCCCCTCGACCTTGGGGACTGTCTGCCATAAGTCCTTCTGGGGTCGACCATAGGAAACAATTTTTTAAATATGGGGGGAGGGACGAAAGGTATACCGGGCCTTTCCCATTCTTTATTTACAATGTCCGCCACCCGCTTGGGTATAGGAAAAGCTTCGGGGGGGCCCCGGGACCTCTAGGAACTTGTCCATTTTACATAGTTTCTCTGGAATGACCAAATTCTCACAATCATCCAGAGTGGATAACACCTCCTTAAGCAGAGCACGGAGATGTTCCAATTTAAATTTAAATGTAATCACATCAGGTTCAGCTTGTTGAGAAATTTTCCCTGAATCTGAAATTTCTCCCTCAGACAAAACCTCCCTGGCCCCCTCAGACTGGTGTAGGGGCCCTTCAGAACCAATATCATCAGCGTCCTCATGCTCTTCAGAATTTTCTAAAACAGAGCAGTCGCGCTTTCGCTGATAAGTGGGCATTTTGGCTAAAATGTTTTTGATAGAATTATCCATTACAGCCGTTAATTGTTGCATAGTAAGGAGTATTGGCGCGCTAGATGTACTAGGGGCCTCCTGTGTGGGCAAGACTGGTGTAGACGAAGGAGGGGATGATGCAGTACCATGCTTACTCCCCTCACTTGAGGAATCATCTTGGGCATCATTTTCTCTAAATTTTGTGTCACATAAATCACATCTATTTAAATGAGAAGGAACCTTGGCTTCCCCACATTCAGAACACAGTCTATCTGGTAGTTCAGACATGTTAAACAGGCATAAACTTGATAAAGTACAAAAAACGTTTTAAAATAAAACCGTTACTGTCACTTTAAATTTTAAACTGAACACACTTTATTACTGCAATTGCGAAAAAGTATGAAGGAATTGTTCAAAATTCACCAAAATTTCACCGGAGCCGTTTTTATATTTAACCCCTTTACAGTCCCTGGTATCTGCTTTGCTGAGACCCAACCAAGCCCAAAGGGGAATACGATACCAAATGACGCCTTCAGAAAGTCTTTTCTATGTATCAGAGCTCCTCACACATGCATCTGCATGTCATGCTTCTCAAAAACAAGTGCGCAATACAGGCGCGAAAATGAGACTCTGCCTATGATTAGGGAAAGCCCCTAGAGAATAAGGTGTCCAATACAGTGCCTGCCGGTTATTTTACAAAATTCCCAAGATTAAAATAATTCCTCAAGGCTATTGAGTATAAAATATGTTTATATATAAATCGATTTAGCCCAGAAAATGTCTACAGTCTTAAAAGCCCTTGTGAAGCCCTTTTTTTCTGTCTGTAATAAAAATGGCTTAACGGATCCCATAGGGAAAATGACAGCTTCCAGCATTACATCGTCTTGTTAGAATGTGTCATACCTCAAGCAGCAAAAGTCTGCTCACTGTTCCCCCAACTGAAGTTAATTCCTCTCAACAGTCCTGTGTGGAAACAGCCATCGATTTTAGTAACGGTTGCTAAAATCATTTTCCTCTTACAAACAGAAATCTTCATCTCTTTTCTGTTTCAGAGTAAATAGTACATACCAGCACTATTTTAAAATAAACTCTTGATTGAATAATAAAAACTACAGTTAAACACTAAAAAACTCTAAGCCATCTCCGTGGAGATGTTGCCTGTACAACGGCAAAGAGAATGACTGGGGAAGGCGGAGCCTAGGAGGGATCATGTGACCAGCTTTGCTGGGCTCTTTGCCATTTCCTGTTGGGGAAGAGAATATCCCACAAGTAAGGATGACGCCGTGGACCGGACACACCTATGTTGGAGAAAAGGGTCTTACCCTTGAAAGGAATATTAAGCAATTTTGTTTTGGACGACACATCCGCCGACCAAGATTTTAGCCAAAGTGCCCTGCGCGCCACTATTGCAAAACCTGAATTTTTCGCCGCTAATTTTGCCAATTTAAAAGCGGCATCCAAAATAAAGGAATTAGCCAACTTTAGTGCGTGAATTCTGTCCATGACTTCATCATATGGAGTCTCCTTTTGGAGCGAATTTTCTAGTTCATGGAACCAAAAAGACGCAGCCGTGGTGACAGGAATAATGCACGAAATTGGTTGAAGGAAACCTTGCTGAACAAAAATCTTTTTAAGCAATCCTTCCAACTTTTTTATCCATAGGATCTTTGAAAGCGCAACTGTCCTCTAAGAATAGTTGTGCGCTTGGCTAACGTTGAAACTGACCCCTCTACCTTAGGGACCGTTTGCCATGCGTCCCTTCTGGGGTCGACAATGGGGAACATTTTCTTAAATATAGGAGGTGGAACAAAAAGGTACACGTGGCTTGTCCCACTCCTTAGTCAAGGATAAACAAAGAAATATGGCGCTAATTCCTAAAGGAAAAACCTTAACCACTCTAGAACAGTCACCCCGGGACTGTGACAATTAAATCTAAAGCAAAGGAATATAGAGGGCGCTAAAAGCTAAGTTCTCCACCACATTTAGTCAATTATGGAAATAAATACAATGGATTTAGGGTAACAACTTTACTATTGGATAAAATTAAAATGCAAATTTATTACAATACAATACATAAGAGAAAATATAAAGGGACGTCTCCCTGATTTTAAAAAATATTAAAAAAGGACTGGAGTACCACCTTAAAAATATTTAAAAAAGGTATTTTGCATATGTTTGATTTGATACAATATAAATAAAGGTATCAGTCAAACTAAGAAACAGTCTGTCCCAATTTAGGATATATGGTTACAAAGTATCTTATAATAGCTGTTCACCAATTGTAGCAACTGTGACAGATAGGGTCGGCGTGAAAATCTTTAGAATATAGCCCCCTTTAGACGATGGAAGACACCTTAGTATCAGATCTTTTTTTCCTCTTACTCACACTTTCTTTTCAGAGTAGCTTGCTGACGATTTTTTGGCTCACAGCTTTGGAGATTGGACACAGGCAAACAGCGTCTCCCAATGTTGATCACCTTTGCTGGTGTCGGCTGAACCCGGTCAGCGTGAATGAAGACTGCTCGTTACTCCAGCGTTTGTAGTGCGCCAAACTGATCCCAATACAAAGGGGATAAAAGAGATTCACACACCCGCACTTAGCGTGATACACGCGCGGGCAAGGATATAGAAAGCTAGGTACCTAGATTTTTCAAATTGTGATTAAAGTCCTTAGCAGGATACAACACAGATACAATCTACGCGTTTCACCCGTTAGATAGGGCACAAAAAACTGTCACAGTTGAAATAATGAACCAAATCAGTAATAGCAACCAAATTTTCACAGTAAATGTATTAAGTTAGCAGAGCATTGCACCCACTTGCAAATGGATGATTAACCCCTTAATACCCAAAACGGATAATCAAATAGAGAAAAAAACGTTTTTAACACAGTCAACACACTGTCACAGGTCTGCTGTGACTGATTACCTCCCTCAAAAATGACTTTTGAAGTCCCTTGAGCTCTCTAGAGACGTCCTGGGTCATGCAGGAAGGAGCAGGAAGACTGAGACTGAATTTTTACTGTGCAAAAAAGCGCTAAAATAGGCCCCTCCCACTCATTACAACAGTGGGAACCTCAGTTAACTGTTTCTATGCAGAAATATCAGTCAGCCATGTGGAAAAATTCATGCCCCAATAAGTTTTATCACCAATGTACCTCACAAAAAACGATTAAACATGCCAGCAAACGTTTTAAACATCCTTTTTTAATGAGTATGTATCTCTATTGATAAGCCTGATACCAGTCCTTCTACTGGATTTTAAGGCTTATTACATTACTTCAGTATTAGTAGCATTTTCTTAGTCAAATTCCATTCCTTAGAAAATTATTTACTGCATATACATTAATCAGCCTGATACCAGTCGCTTTCACTGCATTTAAGGCTGTACTTACATTACATCGGTATCAGCAGTATTTTCTTAGTCAATTCCATTCCTTAGAAAAATATTTTACTGCACATACCTTATTTGCAGGAGACCCCGCACGCTATTCCCTTTCTGAAGTTACCCCACTCCTCAGAATGTGAGAGAACAGCCAGTGGATCTTAGTTACTTCTGCTAAGATCATAGAAAACGCAGGCAGATTCATCTTCCAAATACTGCCTGAGAAAAAAACAGCACACTCCGGTGCCATTTAAAAATAAACTTTTGATTGAAGAAATAATTAAGTATAAAACACCACTCTCCTCTCACGACCTCCATCTATGTTGAGGGTTGCAAGAGAATGACTGGATATGACATGTGAGGGGAGGAGCTATATAGCAGCTCTGCTTTGGGTGATCCTCTTGCAACTTCCTGTTGGGAAGGGAATATATCCCATAAGTAATGGATGACCCGTGGACTGAATACACTTAAGAGAAAACAGAATTTATGTTTACCTGATAAATTTCTTTCTCCAACGGTGTGTCCGGTCCACGGCGTCATCCTTACTTGTGGGATATTCTCTTCCCCAACAGGAAATGGCAAAGAGCCCAGCAAAGCTGGTCACATGATCCCTCCTAGGCTCCGCCTACCCCAGTCATTCGACCGACGTTAAGGAGGAATAATAGCATAGGAGAAACCATATGGTACCGTGGTGACTGTAGTTAAAGAAAATAAATTATCAGACCTGATTAAAAAAACCAGGGCGGGCCGTGGACCGGACACACCGTTGGAGAAAGAAATTTATCAGGTAAACATAAATTCTGTTTTCTCCAACATAGGTGTGTCCGGTCCACGGCGTCATCCTTACTTGTGGGAACCAATACAAAAGCTTTAGGACACGGATGAAGGGAGGGAGCAAATCAGGTCACCTAAATGGAAGGCACCACGGCTTGCAAAACCTTTCTCCCAAAAATAGCCTCAGAAGAAGCAAAAGTATCAAACTTGTAAAATTTGGTAAAAGTGTGCAGTGAAGACCAAGTCGCTGCCCTACATATCTGATCAACAGAAGCCTCGTTCTTGAAGGCCCATGTGGAAGCCACAGCCCTAGTGGAATGAGCCGTGATTCTTTCGGGAGGCTGCCGTCCGGCAGTCTCGTAAGCCAATCTGATGATGCTTTTAATCCAAAAAGAGAGAGAGGTAGAAGTTGCTTTTTGACCTCTCCTTTTACCTGAATAAACAACAAACAGGGAAGATGTTTGTCTAAAATCCTTTGTAGCATCTAAATAGAATTTTAGAGCGCGAACAACATCCAAATTGTGCAACAAGCGTTCCTTCTTTGAAACTGGTTTCGGACACAGAGAAGGTACGATAATCTCCTGGTTAATGTTTTTGTTAGAAACAACTTTTGGAAGAAAACCAGGTTTAGTACGTAAAACCACCTTATCTGCATACCAGAGCCTGAACAAAGGCTTGAACATCTGGCACAGCTGCCAGTTTTTTGTGAAGTAACACCGACAAGGCAGAAATCTGTCCCTTCAGGGAACTTGCCGATAATCCTTTTTCCAATCCTTCTTGAAGGAAGGATAGAATCCTAGGAATCTTAACCTTGTCCCAAGGGAATCCTTTAGATTCACACCAACAGATATATTTTTTCCAAATTTTGTGGTAAATCTTTCTAGTTACAGGCTTTCTGGCCTGAACAAGAGTATCGATAACAGAATCTGAGAAACCTCGCTTCGATAAAATCAAGCGTTCAATCTCCAAGCAGTCAGCTGGAGTGAAACCAGATTCGGATGTTCGAACGGACCCTGAACAAGAAGGTCTCATCTCAAAGGTAGCTTCCAAGGTGGAGCCGATGACATATTCACCAGATCTGCATACCAAGTCCTGCGTGGCCACGCAGGAGCTATCAAGATCACCGACGCCCTCTCCTGATTGATCCTGGCTACCAGCCTGGGGATGAGAGGAAACGGCGGGAACACATAAGCTAGTTTGCTAAAAAACTCTAAGCCATCTCCGTGGAGATGTTGCCTGTACAACGGCAAAGAGAATGACTGGGGTAGGCGGAGCCTAGGAGGGATCATGTGACCAGCTTTGCTGGGCTCTTTGCCATTTCCTGTTGGGGAAGAGAATATCCCACAAGTAAGGATGACGCCGTGGACCGGACACACCTATGTTGGAGAAATCATGGTTTTCATTTTAGAATAAAGTTCAGAACTTCAGATTATTTTTTTCAGTTATAATAAGACCATTACTGACTTGGTTATATATCATTAGATATTCATAGATTGAAATTAATTAAATTATTTGGAGGTGAACTCTATAGTTTAATAGGCTAATCATTCATATTTGATACAACTTTTCACCTGTACTTTATTGGAGAAAGAAAAAAACATTTATGCTTACCTGATAAATTTATTTCTCTTGTAGTGTATCCAGTCCACGGATCATCCATTACTTATGGGATATTCTCCTTCCCAACAGGAAGTTGCAAGAGGATCACCCACAGCAGAGCTGCTATATAGCTCCTCCCCTCACTGCCATATCCAGTCATTCGACCAAAACAAGACGAGAAAGGAGAAACCATAGGGTGCAGTGGTGACTGTAGTTTAATTAAAATTTAGACCTGCCTTAAAAAGGACAGGGCGGGTCGTGGACTGGATACACCACAAGAGAAATAAATTTATCAGGTAAGCATAAATTATGTTTTCTGTTGTAAGGTGTATCCAGTCCACGGATCATCCATTACTTGTGGGATACCAATACTAAAGCTAAAGTACACGGATGATGGGAGGGACAAGGCAGGAACTTAAACGGAAGGAACCACTGCCTGTAGAACCTCTCTCCCAAAAACAGCCTCTGAAGAAGCAAAAGTGTCAAATTTGTAAAATTTTGAAAAGGTGTGAAGCGAAGACCAAGTCGCAGCCTTGCAAATCTGTTCAACAGAGGCCTCATTTTTAAAGGCCCAGGTGGAAGCCACAGCTCTAGTAGAAATGAGCTGTAATCCTTTCAGGGGGCTGCTGTCCAGCAGTCTCATAGGCTAAGCATATTATGCACCGAAGCCAAAAGGAGAGAGAGGTTGCCGAAGCTTTTTGACCTCTCCTCTGTCCAGAGTAAACGACAAACAGGGCAGATGTTTGACGAAAACCTTTAGTAGCCTGTAAGTAAAACTTAAAGGCACGGACTACGTCCAGATTATGCAAAAGACGTTCCTTCTTTGAAGAAGGATTAGGACACAATGATGGAACAACAATCTCTTGATTGATATTCTTGTTAGAAACTACCTTAGGTAAAAACCCAGGTTTGGTACGCAGAACTACCTTGTCTGAATGAAAAATCAGATAAGGAGAATCACATTGTAAGGCAGATAACTCAGAGACTCTTCGAGCCGAGGAAATAGCCATCAAAAACAGAACTTTCCAAGATAAAAGTTTAATATCAATGGAATGAAGGGGTTCAAACGGAACTCCCTGAAGAACTTTAAGAACCAAGTTTAAGCTCCACAGGGGAGCAACAGTTTTAAACACAGGCTTAATCCTAACCAAAGCCTGACAAAATGCCTGGACGTCTGTCAGACGCTTGTGCAAAAGAATAGACAGAGCAGAGATCTGTCCTTTTAAAGAACTAGCTGATAAGCCTTTGTCCAAACCCTCTTGGAGAAAGGACAATATCCTAGGAATCCTAACCTTACTCCATGAGTAACTCTTGGATTCACACCAATAAAGATATTTACGCCATATCTTATGGTAGATTTCCTGGTGACAGGCTTCCGAGTCTGTATTAAGGTATCAATGACTGACTCGGAGAAGCCACGCCTTGATAGAATCAAGGGTTCAATCTCCATGCAGTCAGTCTCAGAGAAAGTAGATTTGGATGATTGAAAGGACCTTGTATTAGAAGGTCCTGCCTCAGAGGCAGAGTCCATGGTGGAAGAGATGACATGTCCACTAGGTCTGCATACCAGGTCCTGCGTGGCCACGCAGGCGCTATCAGAATCACTGATGCTCTCTCCTGTTTGATTTTGGCAATCAGTCGAGGGAGCAGAGGAAACGGTGGAAACACATAAGCCAGGTTGAAGAACCAAGGAGCTGCTAGAGCATCTATCAGCGTTGCTCCCGGGTCCCTGGACCTGGATCCGTAACAAGGAAGCTTGGCGTTCTGGCGAGACGCCATGAGATCCAGTTCTGGTTTGCCCCAACAATGGACCAGTTGAGCAAACACCTCCGGATGGAGTTCCCACTCCCC
This sequence comes from Bombina bombina, assembly GCF_027579735.1. Lineage (NCBI taxonomy): Eukaryota > Metazoa > Chordata > Amphibia > Anura > Bombinatoridae > Bombina > Bombina bombina. The sequence goes on from NC_069504.1 coordinate 899,230,308, forward strand.
CGGATGAAAAGTCTGACGACTTAGAAAATCCGCCTCCCAGTTCTCTACGCCTGGGATGTGGATCGCTGACAGGTGGCAAGAGTGAGACTCTGCCCAGCGAATTATCTTTGAGACTTCTAACATCGCTAGGGAACTCCTGGTTCCCCCTTGATGGTTGATGTAAGCCACAGTCGTGATGTTGTCCGACTGAAATCTGATGAACCTCAGGGTTGCTAACTGAGGCCTAGCTAGAAGAGCATTGAATATTGCTCTAAACTCCAGAATATTTATTGGGAGGAGTTTCTCCTCCTGAGTCCACGATCCCTGAGCCTTCAGGGAGTTCCAGACTGCGCCCCAACCTAGAAGGCTGGCATCTGTTGTTACAATCGTCCAATCTGGCCTGCGAAAGGTCATACCCTTGGACAGATGGACCCGAGAAAGCCACCAGAGAAGAGAATCTCTGGTCTCTTGATCCAGATTTAGTAGAGGGGACAAATCTGAGTAATCCCCATTCCACTGACTTAGCATGCATAATTGCAGCGGTCTGAGATGCAGGCGCGCAAATGGCACTATGTCCATTGCCGCTACCATTAAGCCGATTACTTCCATGCACTGAGCCACTGACGGGCGTGGAATGGAATGAAGGACACGGCAAGCATTTAGATGTTTTGATAACCTGGACTCCGTCAGGTAAATTTTCATCTCTACAGAATCTATAAGAGTCCCTAGGAAGGAGACTCTTGTGAGTGGTGATAGAGAACTCTTTTCCACGTTCACTTTCCACCCATGCGACCTCAGAAATGCCAGAACTATCTCTGTACGAGACTTGGCAATTTGAAAGCTTGACGCCTGTATCAGGATGTCGTCTAGATACGGAGCCACCGCTATGCCTCGCGGTCTTAGAACCGCCAGAAGTGAGCCCAGAACCTTTGTAAAATTTCTCGGGGCAGTGGCCAACCCGAAGGGAAGAGCTACAAATTGGTAATGCCCGTCTAGAAAGGCAAACCTTAGGAACCGATTATGATCTTTGTGAATCGGTATGTGAAGGTAGGCATCCTTCAAATCCACTGTGGTCATGTACTGACCCTCTTGGATCATGGGTAGGATGGTCCGAATAGTTTCCATTTTGAATGATGGAACTCTGAGGAATTTGTTTAAGATCTTTAGATCCAAGATTGGTCTGAAGGTTCCCTCTTTCTTGGGAACCACAAACAGATTTGAATAAAATCCCTGTCCTTGTTCCGTCCGCGGAACTGGATGGATCACTCCCATTACTAGGAGGTCTTGCACACAGCTTAGGAATGCCTCTTTTTTATATGGTTTGATGATAACCTTGAAAGATGATATCTCCCTTGTGGAGGAGAAGCTTTGAAGTCCAGAAGATATCCCTGAGATATGATCTCCAACGCCCAGGGATCCTGAACATCTCTTGCCCACGCCTGGGCGAAGAGAGAAAGTCTGCCCCCCACTAGATCCATTTCCAGATAGGGGGCTGTTCCTTCATGCTGTCTTGGGGGCAGCAGCAGGCTTTCTGGCCTGCTTGCCCTTGTTCCAGGACTGGTTAGGTTTCCAGGCCTGTCTGAAATGAGCAACAGTTCCCTCTTGTTTTGAAGCGGAGGAAGTTGATGCTGCTCCTGCCTTGAAATTTCGAAAGGCACGAAAATTAAGACTGTTTGGCCTTTGATTTGGCCCTGTCCTGAGGAAGGGTATGACCCTTGCCTCAAGTAATGTCAGCAATAATTTCAAGCCAGGCCCGAATAAGGTCTGCCCCTTGAAAGGAATGTTGAGTAATTTAGACTTTGAAGTCACGTCAGCTGACCAGGATTTAAGCCATAGCGCCCTACGTGCCTGGATGGCGAATCCGGAATTCTTAGCCGTTAGTTTAGTCAAATGAACAATGGCATCAGAAACAAATGAGTTAGCTAGCTTAAGCGTTCTAAGCTTGTCAATAATTTCATTCAATGGAGCTGTCTGGATGGTCTCTTCCAGGGCCTCAAACAAGAATGCCGCCGCAGCAGTGACAGGCGCAATGCATGCAAGGGGCTGTAAAATAAAACCTTGTTGAATAAACATTTTCTTAAGGTAACCCTCCAATTTTTTATCCATTGGATCTGAAAAAGCACAACTGTCCTCAACCGGGATAGTAGAAACTGCTCCCTCCACCTTAGGGACCGACTGCCATAATTCCTGTGTAGTGGTGTCTATTGGAAACATTTTTCTAAATATAGGAGGTGGGGAAAAGGGCACACCGGGTCTATCCCAATCCTTGCTAATAATTTCTGTAAGCCTTTTAGGTATAGGAAAAACGTCAGTACACACCGGCACCGCATAGTATCTATCCAGCCTACACAATTTCTCTGGAATTGCAACTGTGTTACAGTCATTCAGAGCAGCTAATACCTCCCCAAGCAATACACGGAGGTTCTCAAGCTTAAATTTAAAATTAGAAATTTCTGAATCAGGTTTCCCCGAGTCAGAGATGTCACCCACAGACTGAAGCTCTCCGTTCTTATGTTCTGCATACTGTGACGCAGTATCAGACATGGCTCTAACAGCATTTGCGCGCTCTGTATCTCTAACCCCAGAGCTATCGCGCTTGCCTCTTAATTCAGGCAATCTAGATAATACCTCTGACAGGGTATTATTCCTGATTGCAGCCATGTCCTGCAAGGTAATCGCTATGGGCGTCCCTGATGTAATTGGCGCCATATTAGCATGCGTCCCCTGAGCGGGAGGCGAAGGGTCTGACACGTGGGGAGAGTTAGTCGGCATAACTTCCCCCTCGACAGAACCCTCTGGTGATAATTCTTTTATAGATAAAGACTGATCTTTACTGTTTAAGGTGAAATCAATACATTTAGTACACATTCTCCTATGGGGCTCCACCATGGCTTTCAAACATAATGAACAAGTAGGTTCCTCTGTGTCAGACATGTTTAAACAGACTAGCAATGAGACTAGCAAGCTTGGAAAAAACACTTTATAACAAGTTTACAAGCAATATAAAAAAACGTTACTGCACCTTTAAGAAACACAAATTTTCCCAAATTTTGAAATAACTGTAAAAATTGTTAGTGTAACTGCATTTTTTCACTGTGTATGTAATAAGTTAGCAGAGCATTGCACCCACTTGCAAATGGATGATTAATCCCTAAATACCAAAAACGGAACAACAAATGACAAAAACGTTTTTTAAACAGTCACAACAACTGCCACAGCTCTACTGTGGCTTTTTACCTCTCTCAATATGACTTTTGAAGCCTTTTGAGCCCTTCAGAGAAGTCCTGGATCATGCAGGAAGAAGCTGGATGTCTGTGTGTGTAATTTTTGCTGTGCAAAAAAACGCTAAAATAGGCCCCTCCCACTCATATTACAACAGTGGGAAGCCTCAGGGAACTGTTTCTAGGCAAAATTCAAGCCAGCCATGTGGAAAAAACTAGGCCCCAATAAGTTTTATCACCAAACATATGTAAAAAACGATTAAACATGCCAGCAAACGTTTTAAAATACACTTTTATAAAAGAGTATCTCTATTAATAAGCCTGATACCAGTCGCTATCACTGCATTTAAGGCTTTACTTACATTACTTCGGTATCAGCAGCATTTTCTAGCAAATTCCATCCCTAGAAAAATATTTTAACTGCACATAACTCTGAAGTTACCTCACTCCTCAGAATATGTGAGAACAGCAAAGGATCTTAGTTACTTCTGCTAAGATCATAGAAAACGCAGGCAGATTCTTCTTCTAAATACTGCCTGAGAAACAGTACACTCCGGTACCATTTAAAAATAAACTTTTGATTGAAGAAATAAACTAAGTATAAAACACCACAGTCCTCTTACGACCTCCATCTTAGTTGAGAGTTGCAAGAGAATGACTGGATATGGCAGTGAGGGGAGGAGCTATATAGCAGCTCTGCTGTGGGTGATCCTCTTGCAACTTCCTGTTGGGAAGGAGAATATCCCACAAGTAATGGATGATCCGTGGACTGGATACACTTAAGAGAAACTTTTTCAGTAACCCAGTATTTTTTCACCTTATTTTTTCACCATATTCCTAACATTTTTTATATATCAATCTATTATCACCAGCTCATAAACGTCTTTAAATATAATATTTTATCTCATAACCACTATATCAACATGACCTCTTGTTCTTAGAATCTTAATCTTAAGCATTAACATGCACTCTGGTATATCTAAGAGGAATAGAAAAGTACAAGTACACCAAGTCAAGGAAAAAAATTGTTAGTTTTTAAACCGCATAAACTTTTATTTTTTAATTTTTTAATTATTTTTTTCTTTTTAAAAAAACAACTTTTAGTAGCATTGTTAAATGTATGTATATAATTGTAATAATGCCTGCTGCCTAGATTATATATTCTCTAATGTTTCCCAATTGTCACACAAATTCTATGCTAATCAACGTTCACAAGACAGCTGATTTACAAATACAACACACCTTGTGGGAGTCAAATTCTGACCTATCGAGAATAACATGAAGATATTTAAATCTGTTCCACACCATGATGAGCATCTTGATAAAGGCCTACCCGGCTGAAACGCGTAGATTTTGCTCATCTGCACACTATCCATTTGGGGAACCAGGTTATAGTAGGTGAGGTGAATTGAAGCCGTCTTTAAAGTTAAGCGGTGTATACATGTGCATAATTCCGCACCCAGGATCTATTTACCGAGTTCTCACTAAATCTATCAAGTAACTAATATACTTCACCAAACGGATTTCCAAGCCTGTGATTCTCCACACCTGAACAGTGCCGGACCTGGAGGTACAGCCCGTAAGTTAAGTCTCGGCTGCCAGCAAATACCTCGGCCACAGGACTTACCTGCAACTTAGCCACGGTAACATACAGGCTATCCAGACGCAATAGGATTTTGTACTTTGCAACTGCAGTTTATTAGCAACACCGCTTGCCACCCACATCACATTGGAAATCACAGCTGGAGCGGTCTTTCATTCACCATCTACGGCTGTAAACAGTTTTGTTTCCCTATACGAGTTTATCCTACTATTTGAGGACGGTAATCCTATACACCAATACGGTAAACAACAAACTAAATTGGGAAACATATGTTTGTCATTTAAAACATTTTGCTCACGAGACTGATTTCAATTAGGATACATCTATTCATTGGTATCATTTTGTGCCCCCGATATAAATTGTATCCAATCACCGACTATCTTTTAGCCTCTTATATATCTCTCAGTCTTTTGTGTATCAGTTGTAGATTGTCAGACTGTAATATGCATTTTTAATCCTGCCATTTTGGTGCCGGCACCTTTTATACTTCTATAGTACTTGTATTTGATTTTATTTATAATTAAAACATTTACTGCTATGTTAGACTTGGTGTACATTTATATTTAGATTTACATAGAGGTTATTTTAAATCCTACATTCATTTACACCGTCTTTCATCTAGTGCTTTTATTATTTAGCGCTCCACATTTCCCCTCGTTTAATAAATAGCCAATTTAGGTAGCACTGTTTCTACAGAGCATTTCAGCCTCCTCCCTTACTAGTGTTAATATACACCTATCCACACCACTCGAACACCTAATTTTATCCGACTAGTCTCTAAGCTACATCAGCGCTACCCTTTACTCTATTTTTTCTGTCTCCACTATTTGGTTGGTTTTAGGAGATAATCCAACCTAAGGGTTAGCATATTAGAGTGAGAGTGTTAGTATCTTTAACATCATTTCTTTCTTTGATAATGGTGAAGAATAAACGGTCACCCTGCCTCCAGGTTTGTGCGTTTTATATATAGTCACCACTGAATGATTAATTTTGCAGAGCCCCAACTGATTTGCTATGTTGTGTACAGAGCCACCCCATTTTGGTACGTTAGGTCATGCATCAACTAACCTGGTTGAAACGCTACTCTACTACAGAAGTGTCTTCTAATTACAAGGTGTTCTGTGTCACTTTATTGATGCTGGGGGTTAAGACTTCCCATAGGTATACTTTCTGTATTAAGGCTTGTACCAACCTACCATTTAGAAATTTAGATTTCACCATTAGCTGTGCATTTACTGCTGGCTTGTTGTGACGTACAGGGTTCACCAAACCAGCCAACTATCACATTTGTCAAAGAAAGGGTTAACAGAACCTTTCTACTTTAATGAGTCAGAGTCTAGCCACTCCAGGCAAGGCTGAGACTTAGCTCAGTGGGTGCAAGGGTTAACACTCTGTACGGGAACCAGAAAAACACCCAAACTCCACTATAATGTTACCCACACTTAACTATCTCTGCTGCCACCAATTTAAGATTATAATATGGGGAAACCCTAAGTGGGGGGGGGGAAAAAACAGACTAAAAAAAATTAAATAATCAAAAAACACGATTTGGCACAAATTAACCTAACAAGAAAAAAAAAAAAACATAATTTATGCTTACCTGATAAATTCCTTTCTCCTGTAGTGTGGTCAGTCCACGGGTCATCATTACTTCTGGGATATTAACTCCTCCCCAACAGGAAGTTCAAGAGGATCACCCAGCAGAGCTGCTATATAGCTCCTCCCCTCTACGTCACACCCAGTCATTCGACCAAGAACCAACGAGAAAGGAGAAGCTAAAGGGTGCAGTGGTGACTGGAGTATAATTTAAAAATTTAGACCTGCCATAAAAAACAGGGCGGGCCGTGGACTGACCACACTACAGGAGAAAGGAATTTATCAGGTAAGCATAAATTATGTTTTCTCCTGTTAAGTGTGGTCAGTCCACGGGTCATCATTACTTCTGGGATACCAATACCAAAGCAAAAGTACACGGATGACGGGAGGGACAGGCAGGATCTTTATACAGAAGGAACCACTGCCTGAAGAACCTTTCTCCCAAAAATAGCCTCCGAGGAAGCAAAAGTGTCAAATTTGTAAAATTTGGAAAAAGTATGAAGCGAAGACCAAGTTGCAGCCTTGCAAATCTGTTCAACAGAGGCCTCATTCTTAAAGTCCCAAGTGGAAGCCACAGCTCTAGTGGAATGAGCTGTAATTCTTTCAGGAGGCTGCTGTCCAGCAGTCTCATAAGCTAAACGTATTATGCTACGAAGCCAAAAAACATAATTTATGCTTACCTGATAAATTCCTTTCTTCTGTTGTGTGATCAGTCCACGGGTCATCATTACTTCTGGGATATCATCTGCTCCCCCACAGGAAGTGCAAGAGGATTCACCCAGCAGAGCTGCCACACAGCTCCTCCCCTCTACGTCACCTCCAGTCATTCGACCAAAGACCAACGAGAAAGGAGAAACCAAGGGTGTAGTGGTGACTGAATTATAATTTAAAAAATATGTACCTGCCTTAAAAAACAGGGCGGGCCGTGGACTGATCACACAACAGAAGAAAGGAATTTATCAGGTAAGCATAAATTATGTTTTCTTCTGTTATGTGTGATCAGTCCACGGGTCATCATTACTTCTGGGATACCAATACCAAAGCAAAAGTACACGGATGACGGGAGGGATAGGCAGGCTCATTATACAGAAGGAACCACTGCCTGAAGAACCTTTCTCCCAAAAATAGCCTCCGAAGAAGCAAAAGTGTCAAATTTGTAAAATTTGGAAAAAGTATGAAGCGAAGACCAAGTTGCAGCCTTGCAAATCTGTTCAACAGAGGCCTCATTCTTAAAGGCCCAAGTGGAAGCCACAGCTCTAGTGGAATGAGCTGTAATTCTTTCAGGAGGCTGCTGCCCAGCAGTCTCATAGGCTAAACGTATTATGCTACGAAGCCAAAAAGAGAGAGAGGTAGCAGAAGCTTTTTGACCTCTCCTCTGTCCAGAATAAACGACAAACAGGGAAGAAGTTTGGCGAAAATCTTTAGTTGCCTGCAAGTAGAACTTGAGGGCACGAACTACATCCAGATTGTGTAGAAGACGTTCCTTCTTTGAAGAAGGATTTGGACACAAGGATGGAACAACAATCTCTTGATTGATATTCCTGTTAGTGACTACCTTAGGTAAGAACCCAGGTTTAGTACGCAGAACTACCTTGTCTGAGTGAAAGATCAGATAAGGAGAATCACAATGTAGGGCTGATAACTCAGAGACTCTTCGAGCCGAGGAAATAGCCATTAAAAATAGAACTTTCCAAGATAACAATTTTATATCAATGGAATGAAGGGGTTCAAACGGAACATAGATTAGGATATATAGGAGCGCCACTGGCTAAGATATACCACAGGAGTCAAAATATTAAAATCAAATATTTATACAAGTCTTTAATAATTGACAAAAAATGACAAAATTTGACAAAAATTAACAAAAATTAACAAATGATGAGATCAGAATGTTGAACCAAACTAATAAACTCACTATAGTACAGAATCTAGGGAAAATAACCCTTTAATTCCTACTACATGAATATAATCCAGAAATGGATTGGTACAGCTCATAAATTTAAATAGAGTCGTGAAACATAAGTGTCAATATAACCATAAAAATGAAAAACTGATTTCAAATAAAGAAAAAAATATAATAGTGAAGATAACAATCCAATTAAGGATTAGTTTCTTAGTGAAGGACCCATATTTTGAGCCTCAAAATAAATTCATTTATCAAATTTGGAATAGATAGTGATAGAAAATGGGATAAAAAATGTATAAATATATAGGAACAAATCAAATCCCTGCAATATATAATACTCTTGAGTGTAATGTGCAATAATATAGTACAATCCAAAAATAAGTGAATTAAAACAATACAATCAAATTATTCAATCAATGCAATACTATCAAAGTTGGGTGGGTCTCACCATTTAAAAACCTAAAACTCAACTAGGCTGGTACCAGCTGTAATTCTATTAGCTTTGGGACACACTGGTCTATTCAAATAATAAACTTACATAATAATTGATATAAATCTAGTTATAAATTCATATCAAGTAACAAATTAGATAATAAACTTTTCCAATAATTGATATAAATCTAATTATAAATTCATATCAAATAACAAATTAAAAAACAATTAAAACATTTTAAATGATTGAATGAAATTATTGAATGAAATTATAAAAACGAGTAAGAAAAAATTGTCCAAAAAATATAGTCCAAAAAATATATCAAATCCTGATGAAATGTAAATGGTAGTTCCTTCCTTAAAAGTAAAAAGTCCTTGAGTCTATTGAAGTCCAAAGTCCTAATCCTTTGATAGATGTGTATATATAAAAAACCTAGAAAAAAGGAAAAAAGTGCACTAAACAAAATGTGCTTACTGGGTATGGACTATTGGAAATAGTCTTACCGTTCAAAAAGCCCGGTCCTGGATATGATTAGCCTCTCAATCTTAATTTTCGGATAGTCGTCTACGCGTTTCGGCCCTCTCAATGGGGCCTTTTTCAAGACATGTGGAGGCTTAATCAATATTGACCTTTTATATATTTTTATATTGGGCGTTTCACAAAATTGCGCCAAAAAATTGCGCCAAGGAAATCCCGCCGAAAATTGAGTCCGATATTGCCAGTTTGTTTGTTGCCACTCTGTCTCACTTCCGCTCAACAACCGGATGTCTGTTGTAGGTGCTTCCGGTTTTTTACCACTTCCGGTGTCGCGGAACGGGCAAAGAGGAACAACAAATTTTCGGCTAGACCGGATGTCAATATGTGCGGTTCTTCCGGTTTGAAGAAACCATTTTGGAAAAGGGCAAATTTTGTCTGATATCGGGCTAATATATCCAGGACTTACAATGTTTATCATGTATATTTATTTCCATGACAATATAACCCTATTTTATGTTGTATTATTCAAATCTCATATATAATAAACTTAAATACCAATTGAAATAAAATCGTTGTTATATAAAATTCATAAGTGGAGTGAGTATTTGAAAATTAAAAAATAATAAATAAATAAAGTTTGCAAAATTATATATATAAAATATATATATAGAAAAATATAAAAAATATAAAAAATATATATAAAAAATATATATATGTAAAAAAGATATTTAATATCTTGGAGGGATTAAAGATATTTTTTATTTTGTATTTAACTTTCGAAAATTTGTTGTTCCTCTTTGCCCGTTCCGCGACACCGGAAGTGGTAAAAAACCGGAAGCACCTACAACAGACATCCGGTTGTTGAGCGGAAGTGAGACAGAGTGGCAACAAACAAACTGGCAATATCGGACTCAATTTTCGGCGGGATTTCCTTGGCGCAATTTTTTGGCGCAATTTTGTGAAACGCCCAATAAAAAAATATATAAAAGGTCAATATTGATTAAGCCTCCACATGTCTTGAAAAAGGCCCCATTGAGAGGGCCGAAACGCGTAGACGACTATCCGAAAATTAAGATTGAGAGGCTAATCATATCCAGGACCGGGCTTTTTGAACGGTAAGACTATTTCCAATAGTCCATACCCAGTAAGCACATTTTGTTTAGTGCACTTTTTTCCTTTTTTCTAGGTTTTTTATATATACACATCTATCAAAGGATTAGGACTTTGGACTTCAATAGACTCAAGGACTTTTTACTTTTAAGGAAGGAACTACCATTTACATTTCATCAGGATTTGATATATTTTTTGGACTATATTTTTTGGACAATTTTTTCTTACTCGTTTTTATAATTTCATTCAATAATTTCATTCAATCATTTAAAATGTTTTAATTGTTTTTTAATTTGTTATTTGATATGAATTTATAATTAGATTTATATCAATTATTGGAAAAGTTTATTATCTAATTTGTTACTTGATATGAATTTATAACTAGATTTATATCAATTATTATGTAAGTTTATTATTTGAATAGACCAGTGTGTCCCAAAGCTAATAGAATTACAGCTGGTACCAGCCTAGTTGAGTTTTAGGTTTTTAAATGGTGAGACCCACCCAACTTTGATAGTATTGCATTGATTGAATAATTTGATTGTATTGTTTTAATTCACTTATTTTTGGATTGTACTATATTATTGCACATTACACTCAAGAGTATTATATATTGCAGGGATTTGATTTGTTCCTATATATTTATACATTTTTTATCCCATTTTCTATCACTATCTATTCCAAATTTGATAAATGAATTTATTTTGAGGCTCAAAATATGGGTCCTTCACTAAGAAACTAATCCTTAATTGGATTGTTATCTTCACTATTATATTTTTTTCATTTTTTTCTTTATTTGAAATCAGTTTTTCATTTTTATGGTTATATTGACACTTATGTTTCACGACTCTATTTAAATTTATGAGCTGTACCAATCCATTTCTGGATTATATTCATGTAGTAGGAATTAAAGGGTTATTTTCCCTAGATTCTGTACTATAGTGAGTTTATTAGTTTGGTTCAACATTCTGATCTCATCATTTGTTAATTTTTGTTAATTTTTGTCAAATTTTGTCATTTTTTGTCAATTATTAAAGACTTGTATAAATATTTGATTTTAATATTTTGACTCCTGTGGTATATCTTAGCCAGTGGCGCTCCTATATATCCTAATCTATGTTCTGTTCTTTAGACCTATTTAGGGGGTCTTTATTATAGTGAGCAGATATCAGTCCTGGGCGCTGGTTACTTATTTTTATACAGAAAGGGTTCAAACGGAACACCCTGTAAAACGTTAAGAACTAAGTTTAAACTCCATGGCGGAGCAACAGTTTTAAACACAGGCTTGATCCTAGCTAAAGCCTGACAAAAGGCCTGGATGTCTGAATTTTCTGACAGACGCCTGTGTAACAAGATGGACAGAGCTGAGATCTGTCCCTTTAATGAGCTAGCCGATAAACCCTTTTCTAAACCTTCTTGTAGAAAAGACAATATCCTAGGAATCCTAACCTTACTCCAGGAGTAATCTTTGGATTCACACCAGTATAGGTATTTACGCCATATTTTATGGTAAATCTTTCTGGTAACAGGCTTCCTAGCCTGTATCAGGGTATCAATAACCGACTCAGAAAAACCACGTTTTGATAAAATCAAGCGTTCAATTTCCAAGCAGTCAGCTTCAGAGAAGTTAGACTTTGATGTTTGAATGGACCCTGAATCAGAAGGTCCTGTCTTAGAGGTAGAGACCAAGGCGGACAGGATGACATGTCCACTAGATCTGCATACCAAGTCCTGCGCGGCCATGCAGGCGCTATTAGAATCACTGATGCTCTCTCCTGTTTGATTTTGGCAATCAATCGAGGAAGCAGCGGGAAGGGTGGAAACACATAAGCCATCCTGAAGTTCCAAGGTGCTGTCAAAGCATCTATCAGAACCGCTCCCGGATCCCTGGATCTGGATCCGTAGCGAGGAAGTTTGGCGTTCTGGCGAGACGCCATGAGATCTATCTCTGGTTTGCCCCAACGTCGAAGTATTTGGGCAAAGACCTCCGGATGAAGTTCCCACTCCCCCGGATGAAGAGTCTGGCGACTCAAGAAATCCGCCTCCCAGTTCTCCACTCCCGGGATGTGGATTGCTGACAGGTGGCAAGAGTGAGACTCTGCCCAGCGAATTATCTTTGATACTTCTATCATTGCTAGGGAGCTTCTTGTCCCTCCTTGATGGTTGATGTAAGCTACAGTCGTGATGTTGTCCGACTGAAACCTGATGAACCCCCAAGTCTTTAACTGGGGCCAAGCTAGAAGGGCATTGAGAACTGCTCTCAATTCCAGAATGTTTATTGGCAGGAGACTTTCCTCCTGACTCCATTGTCCCTGAGCCTTCAGAGAATTCCAGACAGCGCCCCAACCTAGAAGGCTGGCGTCTGTTGTTACAATTGTCCAGTCCGGCCTGCTGAACGGCATCCCCCTGGACAGATGTGGCCGAGAAAGCCACCTGAATCGGTATGTGAAGGTAAGCATCCTTTAAATCCACTGTGGTCATGTACTGACCCTCTTGGATCATGGGTAAGATTGTCCGAATAGTTTCCATTTTGAACGATGGAACTCTTAGGAATTTGTTTAGGATCTTTAAATCCAAGATTGGCCTGAAAGTTCCCGTACTTTTTAGCAAAGGTTTGTTCCCATTAGTAAAATAACACTAATTAAATTTTAAACATAAAAATTACAGAGCAACGTTTTAAATCACAGTCACTATATAAGTCTCACAGCTCTGCTGAGAGAATCTACCTCCCTTCAAAGAAGTTTGAAGACCCCTGAGTTCTGTTAGAGATGAACCGGATCATGCAGAAAAACTGACTGGAAATTTTTGATGCGTAGCAAAGAGCGCCAAAAACGGCCCCTCCCTCTCACACACAGCAGTGAGAGAGAAACGAAACTGTCATAATTAACACAAGCAAACTGCCAAGTGGAAAAACAATGCCCAAATATTTATTCACTCAGTACCTCATTAATGCAAACGATTCTACATTCCAGCAAAAACGTTTAACATGAAAAATACCTAATAAAAGGTTTAATGTACTTTTACAGAGTAATTCCGGTGTAATACCATCCCCAGAATACTAAAGTGTAAAGCATACATACATGTTCATTATAACGGTATGGCAGGATTTTTTCATCAATTCCATTCAGAAAATAAAAACTGCTACATACCTCAATGCAGATTCAACTGCCCGCTGTCCCCTGATCTGAAGTTTTTACCTCCCTCAGATGGCCGAGAAACAGCAATATGATCTTAACTACTCCGGTTAAAATCATAAGAAAAACTCTGGTAGATTCTTCTTCAAACTCTGCCAGAGAGGTAATAACACGCTCCGGTGCTATTGTAAAATAACAAACTTTTGATTGAAGTTCTAAAAACTAAGTATAATCACCATAGTCCTCTCACACCTCCTATCTAGTCTTTGGGTGCAAGAGAATGACTGGAGGTGACGTAGAGGGGAGGAGCTGTGTGGCAGCTCTGCTGGGTGAATCCTCTTGCACTTCCTGTGGGGGAGCAGATGATATCCCAGAAGTAATGATGACCCGTGGACTGATCACACATAACAGAAGAAAGAGAGAGGTAGCAGAAGCTTTTTGACCTCTCCTCTGACCAGAATAAACGACAAACAGGGAAGACGTTTGTTGAAAGTCTTTAGTTGCCTGTAAATAGAATTTTAGGGCACGAACTACATCCAGATTGTGCAGAAGACGTTCCTTCTTTGAAGAAGGATTTGGACACAAGGATGGAACAACAATCTCTTGATTGATATTCCTGTTAGTGACTACCTTAGGTAAGAACCCAGGTTTAGTACGCAGAACTACCTTATCCGAGTGAAAAATCAGATAAGGAGAATCACAATGTAAGGCTGATAACTCAGAGACTCTTCGAGCCGAGGAAATAGCCATTAAGAACAGAACTTTCCAAGATAACTTTATATCAATGGAATGGAGGGGTTCAAACGGAACGCCCTGTAAAACGTTAAGAACAAGGTTTAAACTCCATGGCGGAGCAACAGTTTTAAACACAGGCTTAATCCTGGCCAAAGCCTGACAAAAAGCCTGAACGTCTGGAACTTCTGACAGACGTTTGTGTAACAGAATGGACAGAGCTGAAATCTGTCCCTTTAAGAAACTAGCGGATAAACCCTTTTCTAAACCTTCTTGTAGAAAAGACAATATCCTAGGAATCCTAACCTTACTCCAAGAGTAACCTTTGGATTCACACCAATATAGGTATTTACGCCATATTTTATGGTAAATCCTTCTGGTAACAGGCTTCCTAGCCTGTATTAAGGTATCAATTACTGACTCAGAAAATCCACGTTCAGAGAAATTAGATTTTGATGTTTGAAGGGACCCTGAATCAGAAGGTCCTGTCTCAGAGGCAGAGACCAAGGTGAACAGGATGACATGTCCACTAGATCTGCATACCAGGTCCTGCGTGGCCACGCAGGCGCTATTAGAATCACTGATGCTTTCTCCTGTTTGATCCTGGCAATCAATCGAGGAAGCATCGGGAAGGGTGGAAACACATAAGCCTTCCCGAAGGTCCAAGGTGCTGTCAAAGCATCCACCATGGCCGCTCCCGGATCCCTGGATCTGGACCCGTAACAAGGAAGCTTGGCGTTCTGTCGAGACGCCATGAGATCTATTTCTGGTTTGCCCCAACGTCGAAGTATTTGGGCAAAGACTTCCGGATGAAGTTCCCACTCCCCCGGATGAAAAGTCTGACGACTTAGGAAATCCGCCTCCCAGTTCTCCACTCCCGGAATGTGGATTGCTGATAGGTGGCAAGAGTGAGACTCTGCCCAGCGAATTATCTTTGATACTTCCATCATCGCTAGGGAGCTTCTTGTCCCTCCTTGATGGTTGATGTAAGCTACAGTCGTGATGTTGTCCGACTGAAACCTGATGAACCCCCGCGTTGTTAACTGGGGCCAAGCCAGAAGGGCATTGAGAACTGCTCTCAATTCCAGAATGTTTATTGGCAGGAGACTCTCCTCCTGAGTCCAAGATCCCTGAGCCTTCAGGGAATTCCAGACAGCGCCCCAACCTAGCAGGCTGGCGTCTGTTGTTACAATCGTCCAATCTGGCCTGCTGAATGGCATCCCCCTGGACAGATGTGGTCGAGAAAGCCACCATAGAAGAGAATTTCTGGTCTCTTGATCCAGATTCAGAGTAGGGGACAAATCTGAGTAATCCCCATTCCACTGACTTAGCATGCACAATTGCAGCGGTCTGAGGTGTAGGCGTGCAAAAGGTACTATGTCCATTGCCGCTACCATTAAGCCGATCACCTCCATGCATTGAGCCACTGATGGGTGTTGAATGGAATGAAGGACACGGCAAGCGTTTTGAAGTTTTGTTAACCTGTCTTCTGTCAGGTAGATCTTCATTTCTACAGAGTCTATAAGAGTCCCCAAGAAGGGAACTCTTGTGAGTGGAAAAAGAGAACTCTTCTTTTCGTTTACCTTCCACCCATGCGATCTTAGAAAATGCCAGTACTAACTCTGTATGAGACTGGCAGTTTGAAAGCTTGAAGCTTGTATCAGAATGTCGTCTAGGTATGGAGCTACCGAAATTCCTCGCGGTCTTAGCACCGCCAGAAGAGCCCCCAGAACCTTTGTGAAGATTCTTGGAGCCGTAGCCAACCCGAATGGAAGAGCTACAAACTGGTAATGCCTGTCTAGGAAGGCAAACCTTAGGTACCGGTGATGATCTCTGAATCGGTATGTGAAGGTAAGCATCCTTTAAATCCACTGTGGTCATGTACTGACCCTTTTGTATCATGGGTAGAATTGTCCGAATAGTTTCCATTTTGAACGATGGAACTCTTAGGAATTTGTTTAGGATCTTTAAATCTAAGATTGGTCTGAAGGTTCCTTCTTTCTTGGGAACCACAAACAGATTTGAGTAAAATCCCTGTCCGTGTTCCGACAGCGGAACCGGATGGATCACTCCCATTAGTAACAGATCTTGTACGCAGCGTAGAAACGCCTCCTTTATTTGGTTTGTTGACAACCTTGACAGATGGAATCTCCCCTTTGGGGGAGAGGATTTGAAGTCCAGAAGATATCCCTGAGATATGATCTCTAGCGCCCAGGGATCCTGGACATCTCTTGCCCAAGCCTGGGCGAAGAGAGAAAGTCTGCCCCCCACTAGATCCGTTCCCGGATCGGGGGCCCTCAATTCATGCTGTCTTAGGGGCAGCAGCAGGCTTTCTGGCCTGCTTGCCCTTGTTCCAGGACTGGTTAGGTCTCCAGCCTTGTCTGTAACGAGCAACAGCTCCTTCCTGTTTTGGTGCAGAGGAAGTTGATGCTGCTCCTGCCTTGAAATTACAAAAGGAACGAAAATTAGACTGTCTAGCCCTAGGTTTGGCTCTGTCTTGAGGCAGGGCATGGCCTTTACCTCCTGTAATGTCAGCGATAATTTCTTTCAAACCGGGCCCGAATAAGGTCTGCCCTTTGAAAGGTATGTTGAGTAACTTAGATTTAGAAGTAACATCAGCTGACCAGGATTTTAGCCACAGTGCTCTGCGTGCCTGAATGGCGAATCCGGAATTCTTAGCCGTAAGTTTAGTTAAATGTACTACGGCATCTGAAACAAATGAATTAGCTAGCTTAAGTGTTTTAAGCCTGTTTGAAATCTCTTCGATAGTAATTGAGTCAAGAGTCTCTTCCAGAGACTCGGACCAAAAAGCGGCCGCAGCCGTGACAGACGCAATACATGCAAGGGGTTGCAATATAAAACCTTGTTGAACTAACATTTTCTTAAGGTAACCCTCTATTTTTTTATCCATTGGATCTGAAAAGGCACAGCTATCCTCCACCGGGATAGTGGTACGCTTAGCCAGAGTAGAAACCGCTCCCTCCACCTTAGGGATCGTCTGCCATAAGTCCCGTGTGGTGGCGTCTATTGGGAACATCTTTCTAAATACAGGAGGGGGGGAAAAACATAATTTATGCTTACCTGATAAATTCCTTTCTTCTGTTGTGTGATCAGTCCACGGGTCATCATTACTTCTGGGATATAACTCCTCCCCAACAGGAAATGCAAGAGGATTCACCCAGCAGAGCTGCATATAGCTCCTCCCCTCTACGTCAGTCCCAGTCATTCGACCAAGAATCAACGAGAAAGGAGTAACCAAGGGTGAAGTGGTGACTGGAGTATAATTTAAAAGATATTTACCTGCCTTAAAAACAGGGCGGGCCGTGGACTGATCACACAACAGAAGAAAGGAATTTATCAGGTAAGCATAAATTATGTTTTCTTCTGTTATGTGTGATCAGTCCACGGGTCATCATTACTTCTGGGATACCAATACCAAAGCAAAAGTACACGGATGACGGGAGGGATAGGCAGGCTCATTATACAGAAGGAACCACTGCCTGAAGAACCTTTCTCCCAAAAATAGCCTCCGAAGAAGCAAAAGTATCAAATTTGTAAAATTTGGAAAAAGTATGAAGCGAAGACCAAGTTGCAGCCTTGCAAATCTGTTCAACAGAGGCCTCATTCTTAAAGGCCCAAGTGGAAGCCACAGCTCTAGTGGAGTGAGCTGTAATTCTTTCAGGAGGCTGCTGTCCAGCAGTCTCATAGGCTAAACGTATTATGCTACGAAGCCAAAAAGAGAGAGAGGTAGCAGAAGCTTTTTGACCTCTCCTCTGTCCAGAATAAACGACAAACAGGGAAGAAGTTTGGCGAAAATCTTTAGTTGCCTGCAAGTAGAACTTGAGGGCACGAACTACATCCAGATTGTGTAGAAGACGTTCCTTCTTTGAAGAAGGATTTGGGCACAAGGATGGAACAACAATCTCTTGATTGATGTTCCTGTTAGTGACTACCTTAGGTAAGAACCCAGGTTTAGTACGCAGAACTACCTTGTCTGAGTGAAAAATCAGATAAGGAGAATCACAATGTAAGGCTGATAACTCAGAGACTCTTCGAGCCGAGGAAATAGCCATTAAAAACAGAACTTTCCAAGATAACAATTTTATGTCAATGGAATGAAGGGGTTCAAACGGAACACCCTGTAAAACGTTAAGAACTAAATTTAAACTCCATGGCGGAGCAACAGCTTTAAACACAGGCTTGATCCTAGCTAAAGCCTGACAAAAAGCCTGGACGTCTGGATTTTCTGACAGACGCCTGTGCAACAAGATGGACAGAGCTGAAATCTGTCCCTTTAATGAACTAGCTGATAAACCCTTTTCTAAACCTTCTTGTAGAAAAGACAATATCCTAGCGATCCTAACCTTACTCCAGGAGTAACCTTTGGATTCGCACCAGTATAGGTATTTACGCCATATTTTATGGTAAATCCTTCTGGTAACAGGCTTCCTAGCCTGTATCAGGGTATCAATAACCGACTCAGAAAAACCACGTTTTGATAAAATCAAGCGTTCAATTTCCAAGCAGTCAGCTTCAGAGAAGTTAGATTTTGATGTTTGAACGGACCCTGTATCAGAAGGTCCTGTCTTAGAGGTAGAGACCAAGGCGGACAGGATGACATGTCCACTAGATCTGCATACCAAGTCCTGCGTGGCCATGCAGGCGCTATTAGAATCACTGATGCTCTCTCCTGTTTGATTTTGGCAATCAATCGAGGAAGCAGCGGGAAGGGTGGAAACACATAGGCCATCCCGAAGTTCCAAGGTGCTGTCAAAGCATCTATCAGAACCGCTCCCGGATCCCTGGATCTGGACCCGTAGCGAGGAAGTTTGGCGTTCTGGCGAGACGCCATGAGATCTATCTCTGGTTTGCCCCAACTTCGAAGTATTTGGGCAAAGACCTCCGGATGAAGTTCCCACTCCCCCGGATGAAAAGTCTGGCGACTCAAGAAATCCGCCTCCCAGTTCTCCACTCCCGGGATGTGGATTGCTGACAGGTGGCAAGAGTGAGACTCTGCCCAGCGAATTATCTTTGATACTTCCATCATTGCTAGGGAGCTTCTTGTCCCTCCTTGATGGTTGATGTAAGCTACAGTCGTGATGTTGTCCGACTGAAACCTGATGAACCCCCGAGTTGTTAATTGGGGCCAAGCCAGAAGGGCATTGAGAACTGCTCTCAATTCCAGAATGTTTATTGGAAGGAGACTCTCCTCCTGATTCCATAGTCCCTGAGCCTTCAGAGAATTCCAGACAGCGCCCCAACCTAGTAGGCTGGCGTCTGTTGTTACAATTGTCCAGTCTGGCCTGCTGAATGGCATCCCCCTGGACAGGTGTGGCCGATAAAGCCACCATAGAAGAGAATTTCTGGTCTCTTGATTCAGATTCAGAGTAGGGGACAAATCTGAGTAATCCCCATTCCACTGACTTAGCATGCACAATTGCAGCGGTCTGAGGTGTAGGCGTGCAAAAGGTACTATGTCCATTGCCGCTACCATTAAGCCGATCACCTCCATGCATTGAGCTACTGACGGGTGTTGAATGGAATGAAGGACACGGCATGCATTTTGAAGCTTTGTTAACCTGTCTTCTGTCAGGTAAATCTTCATTTCTACAGAATCTATAAGAGTCCCCAAGAATGGAACTCTTGTGAGAGGAAAAAGAGAACTCTTCTTTTCGTTCACTTTCCATCCATGCGACCTTAGAAATGCCAGAACTAGCTCTGTATGAGACTTGGCAGTTTGAAAGCTTGAAGCTTGTATTAGAATGTCGTCTAGGTACGGAGCTACCGAAATCCCTCGCGGTCTTAGTACCGCCAGAAGGGCACCCAGAACCTTTGTGAAGATTCTTGGAGCCGTAGCCAATCCGAATGGAAGAGCTACAAACTGGTAGTGCCTGTCTAAGAAGGCAAACCTTAGATACCGGTGATGATCTTTGTGGATCGGTATGTGAAGGTAAGCATCTTTTAAATCCACTGTGGTCATGTACTGACCCTTTTGGATCATGGGTAAGATTGTCCGAATAGTTTCCATTTTGAACGATGGAACTCTTAGGAATTTGTTTAGAATCTTTAAATCTAAGATTGGCCTGAAAGTTCCCTCTTTTTTGGGAACCACAAACAGGTTTGAGTAGAACCCTTGTCCTTGTTCCGACCGCGGAACCGGATGGATCACTCCCATTAATAACAGATCTTGTACACAGCGTAGAAACGCTTCTTTCTTTATCTGGTTTGTTGACAACCTTGACAGATGAAATCTCCCTCTTGGGGGAGATAATTTGAAGTCTAGAAGGTATCCCTGAGATATGATCTCTAGTGCCCAGGGATCCTGAACATCTCTTGCCCAGGCCTGGGCGAAGAGAGAAAGTCTGCCCCCCACTAGATCCGGTCCCGGATCGGGGGCATTCGGTTCATGCTGTCTTTGGGGCAGCAGCAGGTTTCCTGGCCTGCTTGCTCTTGTTCCAGGACTGGTTAGGCTTCCAGCCTTGCCTGTAACGAGCAACAGCTCCTTCCTGTTTTGGTGCAGTGGAGGTTGATGCTGCTCCTGTTTTGAAATTCCGAAAGGGACGAAAATTAGACTGTCTAGCCTTAGCTTTGGCTTTGTCTTGAGGTAGGGCGTGGCCCTTACCTCCTGTAATGTCAGCGATAATTTCTTTCAAACCGGGCCCAAATAAAGACTGCCCCTTGAAAGGTATATTAAGTAATTTGGACTTAGAAGTAACATCAGCTGACCAGGATTTTAGCCACAGCGCCCTACGTGCCTGTATGGCGAATCCTGAGTTCTTAGCCGTGAGTTTGGTTAAATGTACTACGGCCTCCGAAATGAATGAATTAGCTAGTTTAAGGACTCTAAGCCTGTCCGTAATGTCGTCTAGCGTAGATGAACTAAGGTTCTCTTCCAGAGACTCAATCCAAAATGCTGCCGCAGCCGTAATCGGCGCGATACATGCAAGGGGTTGCAATATAAAACCTTGTTGAACAAACATTTTCTTAAGGTAACCCTCTAATTTTTTATCCATTGGATCTGAAAAAGCACAGCTATCCTCCACCGGGATAGTGGTACGCTTAGCTAAAGTAGAAACTGCTCCCTCCACCTTAGGGACCGTTTGCCATAAGTCCCGAGTGGTGGCGTCTATTGGAAACATCTTTCTAAATATTGGAGGGGGTGAGAACGGCACACCGGGTCTATCCCACTCCTTAGTAACAATTTCAGTTAGTCTCTTAGGTATAGGAAAAACGTCAGTACTCGCCGGTACCGCAAAGTATTTATCCAACCTACACAGTTTCTCTGGTATTGCAACGGTGTTACAATCATTGAGAGCTGCTAAGACCTCCCCTAATAATACACGGAGGTTCTCCAATTTAAATTTAAAATTTGAAATATCTGAATCCAATCTGTTTGGATCAGAACCGTCACCCACAGAATGAAGCTCTCCGTCCTCATGCTCTGCAAGCTGTGACGCAGTATCAGACATGGCCCTAGTATTGTCAGCGCACTCTGTTCTCACCCCAGAGTGATCACGCTTGCCTCTTAGTTCTGGTAATTTAGACAAAACTTCAGTCATAACAGTAGCCATATCTTGTAATGTTATTTGTAATGGCCGCCCAGATGTACTAGGCGCCATAATATCACGCACCTCCCGGGCGGGAGATGCAGGTACTGCCGCGTGAGGCGAGTTAGTCGGCATAACTCTCCCCTCGCTGTTTGGTGAAATTTGTTCACATTGTACAGATTGACTTTTATTTAAAGTAGCATCAATACAGTTAGTACATAAATTTCTATTGGGCTCCACCTTGGCATTGGAACAAATGACACAGATATCTTCCTCTGAGTCAGACATGTTTAACACACTAGCAATAAACTTGTAACTTGGTTATAATCTTTTTTAGCAAAAACGTACTGTGCCTCAAAGAGGTACTAAAAGATTAAATGACAGTTGAAATAATGAACTGAAAAACAGTTATAGCATCAAACTTTAAAACAACACAACTTTTAGCAAAGGTTTGTTCCCATTAGTAAAATAACAATAATTAAATTTGACATAAAAATTACAGAGCAACGTTTTTATTCACAGTCAATATAAAATTCTCACGGCTCTGCTGAGAGAATCTACCTCCCTCCAAAGAAGTTTGAAGACCCCTGAGATCTGTCAGAGATGAACCGGATCATGCAGGAAATATAAGAGTAGCTGACTGGAAATTTTTGATGCGTAGCAAAGAGCGCCAAAAACGGCCCCTCCCTCTCACACACAGCAGTGAAGAGAAACGAAACTGTCACAATTAAAAGCAAACAACTGCCAAGTGGAAAATAATGCCCAAATATTTATTCACTCAGTACCTCAGCAATGCAAACGATTCTACATTCCAGCAAAAACGTTTAACATGATAATACTTATTAAAAGGATTAGTGACTTTTAACAGAGTAGTTCCGGTGAAATACCATCCCCAGAATACTGAAGTGTATACATACATGTCGTTATAACGGTATGGCAGGATTTTCTCATCAATTCCATTCAGAAAATAAAAACTGCTACATACCTCAATGCAGATTCATCTGCCCGCTGTCCCCTGATCTGAAGCTTTTACCTCCCTCAGATGGCCGAGAACAGCAATATGATCTTAACTACTCCGGTTAAAATCATAGTAAAAAACTCTGGCAGATTCTTCCTCAAACTCTGCCAGAGAAGTAATAACACGCTCCGGTGCTATTGTAAAATAACAAACTTTTGATTGAAGTCATAAAAACTAAGTATAATCACCATAGTCCTCTCACACATCCTATCTAGTCGTTGGGTGCAAGAGAATGACTGGGACTGACGTAGAGGGGAGGAGCTATATGCAGCTCTGCTGGGTGAATCCTCTTGCATTTCCTGTTGGGGAGGAGTTATATCCCAGAAGTAATGATGACCCGTGGACTGATCACACATAACAGAAGAAAAGGGTACACCGGGCCTATCCCACTCCTTAGTAATTATCTCTGTAAGCCTCTTAGGTATAGGAAATACGTCAGTACTCGCCGGTACCGCATAGTATCTATCCAGCCTACATATTTTCTCTGGGATTGCAACGGTGTTACAATCATTCAGAGCCGCTAATACCTCCCCTAATAGAACGCGGAGGTTTTCAAGCTTAAACTTAAAATTAGAAATGTCTGAATCCACTCTATTGGGATCAGAACCGTCACCTGCAGATTGAAGCTCTCTGTCCTCATGTTCCGCATACTGTGACCCAGTATCTGACATGGCCCTAGTATTATCAGCGCACTCTGTTCTCATCCCAGAGTGGTCACGCTTCCCTCCAAGTTCTGGTAATTTAGACAAAACTTCAGTCATAACATTAGCCATGTCCTGCAATGTGATTTGTAATGGCCGCCCTGAAGTACTCGGCGTTACCATATCACGCACCTCCCGAGCGGGAGATGCAGGTACTGACACGTGAGGGGAGTTAGTCGGCATAACTTTCCTCTCGTTGTCTGGTGAATGATGTTCAATTTGTACAGATTGACTTTTATTTAAAGTAGCATCAATGCAATTAGTACATAAATTTCTATTGGGCTCCACTTTGGCTTTAGCACATATAGCACAGAGATATTCCTCTGAGTCAGACATGTTAAACACACTAGTAAATAAACCAGCAACTTGGAAATACTTTTCAATTTAATTTTCAATAGTATGAAAAAACGTACTGTGCCTTTAAGAAGCACAGAAAGTTATGACAGTTGAGTAACAATAAAACGGATAAACTATAATCAAATTCTTTCCGGTAAAAATACAAATTTAGCAAAGGATTGCCCCCATTAGCAATGGATAACTAACCCTTAAATAGCAGAAAAAATGTACAGAATATAACGTTTTTTATCACAGTCAAAGCACTATCTCACAGGTCTGCTGTGAGTGATTACCTTCCTCAAAATAACTTTTGAAGACCCTTGAGCTCTGTAGAGACGAACCGGATCATGCAGGGAAGAAAAACAGACTTGTGACTGAATTCCTGATGCGTAGTAAAAGAGCCAAATTAAGCCCCTCCCCCTCACACACAACAGTGAGGGAGATCAGTAAACTGTCATAAATTAAATAAAATGCCCGCCAAGTGGATAATTAGTGCCCAACACAATTTTTCACCCAGTACCTCAGAAAATTAAACGATTTAACATGCCAGCAAAACGTTTAACCTCAAATAAATAAATTGTCACAGAAAACCTACTGCTAGCCGTTCTCACTGTAATATAGGCTAAGGTTTATTCATACAGTATCATTCCAGTGAAGTGCCATTCCCCAGAATACTGAAGTGAAAATATACATACATGACAGCCTGATACCAGTTGCTACTACTGCATTTAAGGCTGAACTTACTTTATATAGGTATTTGCAGTATTTTCTAGTCAATTCCATTCTCAGAAAATAATATGCTGCTACATACCTCTTTGCAGGTGAACCTGCCCGCTGTCCCCTGATCTGAAGTATACCTCACCCCTCAGATGGCCGAGAACAGCAACATGATCTTAACTACTCCGGTTAAAATCATATAGAAACTCAGGTAGACTCTTCAAATTCTCCCTGAGAATGAACAACACACTCCGGTGCTGTTTGAAAATAAACTTTTGATTGAAGTCATAAAAACTAAGTAAAATCACCACAGTCCTCTCACACATCCTATCTATTAGTTGGGTGCAAGAGAATGACTGGGTGTGACGTAGAGGGGAGGAGCTATATAGCAGCTCTGCTGGGTGATCCTCTTGCACTTCCTGTTGGGGAGGAGTTAATATCCCAGAAGTAATGATGACCCGTGGACTGACCACACTTAACAGGAGAAAACAATACTGTTATTAAACAGTCTCTTCAGTAATGTGGTTCAAATATTAGACAAAGGCAAAAATGTAATAAAAGAACATTATGAACCTATTTGGTAATTCAGTAACATAAGTGATTAAAACATCTTACGATATCCTAGAGTGTCACCTCTGATTGACCTCAGGTCTTGATGGAGACACTGTCTTATGTCACTGACAGGTTGACCCATAGAAAGAAAAACAAAAATCCTAAACAGAGCAGATTGTACCTTATACAGTATCTGGTTTTCCAGATGTAGGTAATAAAAAAAAAATTAAAAAAACATTCCCAAAAACATTGCAATCAACCACTTATCAGATCTACAAAAAAAAAAAAAAAAAAAAAAAAAAAAAAAAAAAACAGAATTTATGTTTACCTGATAAATTACTTTCTCCAACGGTGTGTCCGGTCCACGGCGTCATCCTTACTTGTGGGATATTCTCTTCCCCAACAGGAAATGGCAAAGAGCCCAGCAAAGCTGGTCACATGATCCCTCCTAGGCTCCGCCTACCCCAGTCATTCGACCGACGTTAAGGAGGAATATTTGCATAGGAGAAACCATATGATACCGTGGTGACTGTAGTTAAAGAAAATAAATCATCAGACCTGATTAAAAAACCAGGGCGGGCCGTGGACCGGACACACCGTTGGAGAAAGTAATTTATCAGGTAAACATAAATTCTGTTTTCTCCAACATAGGTGTGTCCGGTCCACGGCGTCATCCTTACTTGTGGGAACCAATACCAAAGCTTTAGGACACGGATGAAGGGAGGGAGCAAATCAGGTCACCTAAATGGAAGGCACCACGGCTTGCAAAACCTTTCTCCCAAAAATAGCCTCAGAAGAAGCAAAAGTATCAAACTTGTAAAATTTGGTAAAAGTGTGCAGTGAAGACCAAGTCGCTGCCCTACATATCTGATCAACATAAGCCTCGTTCTTGAAGGCCCATGTGGAAGCCACAGCCCTAGTGGAATGAGCTGTGATTCTTTCAGGAGGCTGCCGTCCGGCAGTCTCGTAAGCCAATCTGATGATGCTTTTAATCCAAAAAGAGAGAGAGGTAGAAGTTGCTTTTTGACCTCTCCTTTTACCAGAATAAACAACAAACAAGGAAGATGTTTGTCTAAAATCCTTTGTAGCATCTAAATAGAATTTTAGAGAGCGAACAACATCCAAATTGTGCAACAAACGTTCCTTCTTCGAAACTGGTTTCGGACACAAAGAAGGTACGACTATCTCCTGGTTAATGTTTTTGTTAGAAACAACTTTTGGAAGAAAACCAGGTTTAGTACGTAAAACCACCTTATCTGCATGGAACACCAGATAAGGAGGAGAACACTGCAGAGCAGATAATTCTGAAACTCTTCTAGCAGAAGAAATTGCAACCAAAAACAAAACTTTCCAAGATAATAACTTAATATCAACGGAATGTAAGGGTTCAAACGGAACCCCCTGAAGAACTGAAAGAACTAAGTTGAGACTCCAAGGAGGAGTCAAAGGTTTGTAAACAGGCTTGATTCTAACCAGAGCCTGAACAAAGGCTTGAACATCTGGCACAGCTGCCAGCTTTTTGTGAAGTAACACAGACAAGGCAGAAATCTGTCCCTTCAAGGAACTTGCAGATAATCCTTTCTCCAATCCTTCTTGAAGAAAGGATAGAATCCTAGGAATCTTTACCTTGTCCCAAGGGAATCCTTTAGGATTCACACCAACAGATATATTTTTTCCATATTTTGTGGTAAATTTTTCTAGTTACAGGCTTTCTGGCCTAAACAAGAGTATCAATAACAGAATCTGAGAACCCTCGTTTTGATAAGATCAAGCGTTCAATCTCCAAGCAGTCAGCTGGAGTGAGACCAGATTCGGATGTTCGAACGGACCTTGAACAAGAAGGTCTCGTCTCAAAGGTAGCTTCCATGGTGGAGCCGATGACATATTCACCAGATCTGCATACCAAGTCCTGCGTGGCCACGCAGGAGCTATCAAGATCACCAACGCCCTCTCCTGATTGATCCTGGCTACCAGCCTGGGGATGAGAGGAAACGGCGGGAATACATAAGCTAGTTTGAAGGTCCAAGATGCTACTAGTGCATCTACTAGAGTCGCCTTGGGATCCCTGGATCTGGACCCGTAGCAAGGAACCTTGAAGTTCTGACGAGAGGCCATCAGATCCATGTCTGGAATGCCCCACAGATGAGTAATTTGGGCAAAGATTTCCGGATGGAGTTCCCACTCCACCGGATGTAATGTCTGACGACTCAGAAAATCCGCTTCCCAATTTTCCACTCCTGGGATGTGGATTGCAGACAGGTGGCAGGAGTGAGTCTCCGCCCATTGAATGATTTTGGTCACTTCTTCCATCGCCAGGGAACTCCTTGTTCCCCCCTGATGGTTGATATACGCAACAGTCGTCATGTTGTCTGATTGAAACCGTATGAACTTGGCCTTTGCTAGCTGAGGCCAAGCCTTGAGAGCATTGAATATCGCTCTCAGTTCCAGAATATTTATCGGTAGAAGAGATTCTTCCCGAGACCAAAGACCCTGAGCTTTCAGGGATCCCCAGACCGCGCCCCAGCCCATCAGACTGGCGTCGGTCGTGACAATGACCCACTCTGGTCTGCGGAAGGTCATCCCTTGTGACAGGTTGTCCAGGGACAGCCACCAACGGAGTGAGTCTCTGGTCCTCTGATTTACTTGTATCTTCGGAGACAATGGAGCAGTGGCTAATCCGAAAGGAAGCGCCACGAACTGGTAATGCTCGTCCAGGAATGCGAACCTTAGGAACCGATGATGTTCCTTGTGGATAGGAATATGTAGATACGCATCCTTTAAATCCACCGTGGTCATGAATTGACCTTCCTGGATGGAAGGAAGAATTGTTCGAATGGTTTCCATTTTGAACGATGGAACCTTGAGAAACTTGTTTAAGATCTTGAGATCTAAGATTGGTCTGAACGTTCCCTCTTTTTTGGGAACTATGAACAGATTGGAGTAGAACCCCATCCCTTGTTCTCCTAATGGAACAGGATGAATCACTCCCATTTTTAACAGGTCTTCTACACAATGTAAGAATGCCTGTCTCTTTATGTGGTCTGAAGACAATTGAGACCTGTGGAACCTCCCCCTTGGGGGAAGCCCCTTGAATTCCAGAAGATAACCTTGGGAGACTATTTCTAGTGCCCAAGGATCCAGAACATCTCTTGCCCAAGCCTGAGCGAAGAGAAAGAGTCTGCCCCCCACGAGATCCGGTCTCGGATCGGGGGCCAACATTTCATGCTGTCTTGGTAGCAGTGGCAGGTTTCTTGGCCTGCTTTCCCTTGTTCCAGCCTTGCATTGGTCTCCAGGCTGGCTTGGCTTGGAAAGTATTACCCTCTTGCTTAGAGGACGTAGCACTTGGGGCTGGTCCGTTTCTACAAAAGGGACGAAAATTAGGTTTATTTTTGGTCTTGAAAGACCTATCCTGAGGAAGGGCGTGGCCCTTACCCCCAGTAATATCAGAGATAATCTCTTTCAAGTCAGGGCCAAACAGCGTTTTCCCCTTGAAAGGAATGTTAAGGAGTTTGTTCTTGGAAGACGCATCCGCAGACCAAGATTTCAACCAAAGCGCTCTACGCGCCACAATAGCAAACCCAGAATTCTTCGCCGCTAACCTAGCCAATTGCAAAGTGGCGTCTAGGGTGAAAGAATTAGCCAATTTGAGAGCACGGATTCTGTCCATAATCTCCTCATAAGGAGGAGAATCACTATCGATCGCCTTTGCTAGCTCATCGAACCAGAAACACGCGGCTGTAGTGACAGGGACAATGCATGAAATTGGTTGTAGAAGGTAACCTTGCTGAACAAACATCTTTTTAAGCAAACCTTCTAATTTTTTATCCATAGGATCTTTGAAAGCACAACTATCTTCTATGGGTATAGTGGTGCGTTTGTTTAAAGTAGAAACCGCTCCCTCGACCTTGGGGACATTCTGCCATAAGTCCTTTCTAGGGTCGACCATAGGAAACAATTTTTTAAATATGGGGGGAGGGACGAAAGGTATACCGGGCCTTTCCCATTCTTTATTTACAATGTCCGCCACCCGCTTGGGTATAGGAAAAGCTTCTGGGAGCCCCGGGACCTCTAGGAACTTGTCCATTTTACATAGTTTCTCTGGGATGATCAAATTCTCACAATCATCCAGAGTGGATAATACCTCCTTAAGCAGAGCGCGGAGATGTTCCAACTTAAATTTAAATGTAATCACATCGGGTTCAGCTTGTTGAGAAATTTTCCCTGAATCTGAAATTTCTCCCTCAGACAAAACCTCCCTGGCCCCCTCAGACTGGTGTAGGGGCATTTCAGAACCATTATCATCAGCGTCCTCATGCTCTTCAGTATCTAAAACAGAGCAGTCGCGCTTACGCTGATAAGTGGGCATTTTGGCTAAAATGTTTTTTTATAGAATTATCCATTACAGCCGTTAATTGTTGCATAGTAAGGAGTATTGGCGCGCTAGATGTACTAGGGGCCTCCTGAGTGGGCAAGACTCGTGTAGACGAAGGAGGGAACGATGCAGTACCATGCTTACTCCCCTCACTTGAGGAATCATCTTGGGCATCATTTTCAGTGTCACATAAATCACATTTATTTAAATGAAAAGGAACCTTGGCTTCCCCACATTCAGAACACAGTCTATCTGGTAGTTCAGACATGTTAAACAGGCATAAACTTGATAACAAAGTACAAAAAACGTTTTAAAATAAAACCGTTACTGTCACTTTAAATTTTAAACTGAACACACTTTATTACTGCAATTGCGAAAAAGTATGAAGGAATTGTTCAAAATTCACCAAAATTTCACCACAGTGTCTTAAAGCCTTAAAAGTATTGCACACCAAATTTGGAAGCTTTAACCCTTAAAATAACGGAACCGGAGCCGTTTTTAACTTTAACCCCTTTACAGTCCCTGGTATCTGCTTTGCTGAGACCCAACCAAGCCCAAAGGGGAATACGATACCAAATGAAGCCTTCAGAAAGTCTTTTCTATGTATCAGAGCTCCTCACACATGCGACTGCATGTCATGCTTCTCAAAAACAAGTGCGCAATACCGGCGCGAAAATGAGGCTCTGCCTATGATTAGGGAAAGCCCCTAGAGAATAAGGTGTCTAAAACAGTGCCTGCCGATATTATTTAACAAAAATACCCAGATTAAATGATTCCTCAAGGCTAAATATGTGTAATATATGAATCGATTTAGCCCAGAAAATGTCTACAGTCTTAATAAGCCCTTGTGAAGCCCTTATTTACTGTCTGAATAAAAATGGCTTACCGGATCCCATAGGGAAAATGACAGCTTCCAGCATTACATCGTCTTGTTAGAATGTGTCATACCTCAAGCAGCAAAAGACTGCTCACTGTTCCCCCAACTGAAGTTAATTCCTCTCAACAGTCCTGTGTGGAACAGCCATGGATTTTAGTAACGGTTGCTAAAATTATTTTCCTCATACAAACAGAAATCTTCATCTCTTTTCTGTTTCAGAGTAAATAGTACATACCAGCACTATTTTAAAATAACAAACTCTTGATTGAATAATAAAAACTACAGTTAAACACTAAAAAACTCTAAGCCATCTCCGTGGAGATGTTGCCTGTACAACGGCAAAGAGAATGACTGGGGTAGGCGGAGCCTAGGAGGGATCATGTGACCAGCTTTGCTGGGCTCTTTGCCATTTCCTGTTGGGGAAGAGAATATCCCACAAGTAAGGATGACGCCGTGGACCGGACACACCTATGTTGGAGAAAAGACATCAGTTTAGAACATCTTTAGCGTAAAAACACGTTTGGTTACCACTCTAATATCCCTTTAATTGTGGTGTTTCTACCTTGAGTACTAAAGAGCCTATTCATTAAAAAGGGACAGTAAAACCTTGTAATTACAAGCTATTTATGTTGTGTTGCTATAAAAAACATCATAGGGCTAGATTTATCAAAGCTGAAGCGGACAGGGGTGCATATACGCACCCCTTTACGCCTCAGCTCGCCTGTGGCGTGGCAAAATTACTCGCAGGTAATCACCATTGCACACAAGCGCAATTTTGCGCTCGCATGCAATCTGCCCCCTGCCCACACACAGCCAGTCACACGTGAGCAGGAGCTGTCAATCTCCTCGGTCAGACACGACCACGGAGATTGAATTTCGCCACCTTAGAGGTGGCGAAGGGGTTAGGGAAGCGGCGGTCTGGTGACCGCTGCTTGTTAAATTACAGCGAGCAAGTTCTCGTGAGAACTTGCAGCCGTAGGGCTTTGGTAAATTGAGCCCATAGAATCTGTTAAGTTTACTAGACTTTTTAGGGTTGACAAAAGAAGAAGCAGAGTCGTCCAAAGTAGCCAATACCTCTTAACAATACAGGGTGTTCAAGCTTAAATCTAAAGTTTATGTCTTCAGAATCAGGTAAAGGAATTATACTGTCCGAATCGGAGATTTCACCCTCAGAGGGTGCCGACATATCCTCAGACTTATGAGGGAGAGCAACATGCGTAGAAGTAGGAGGAACAAAAACCTGACTATTTGAATGTTTAATTTTCCTCTTGCGTTTTTCCAGTATAGGAAAAGCAGAAAATGCTGCAGATCCCTCAGAAGATACCTCAGCCACAAAATATGAAGGCAAATAAACTCCTCCAGGAGGCTGAGGGGAACTGCAAGGCACTGTATGTGATGCCATAGAGCAGAGCTTTCTAAACTTTTCATGTTGGTGACACTTTTTAGACCTACATCATTTTGCGACACAGTAATTCAGTTGTACTAGCAAACCGGAGGTTAAACTAACTTGTTTGAGACACGGACACATACATAAATTATATAATAACGAAATGTATTTACAAGTAACAGTATGTATGTGCAAGAATTAAAAAAACATAATTTATGCTTACCTGATAAATTCCTTTCTTCTGTAGTGTGATCAGTCCACGGGTCATCATTACTTCTGGGATATTACTCCTCCCCAACAGGAAGTGCAAGAGGATTCACCCAGCAGAGCTGCATATAGCTCCTCCCCTCTACGTCACTCCCAGTCATTCGACCAAGGACCAACGAGAAAGGAGAAACCAAGGGTGTAGTGGTGACTGGAGTATAATTTAAAAAATATTTACCTGCCTTAAAAAACAGGGCGGGCCGTGGACTGATCACACTACAGAAGAAAGGAATTTATCAGGTAAGCATAAATTATGTTTTCTTCTGTTAAGTGTGATCAGTCCACGGGTCATCATTACTTCTGGGATACCAATACCAAAGCAAAAGTACACTGATGACGGGAGGGATAGGCAGGCTCTTTATACAGAAGGAACCACTGCCTGAAGAACCTCTCCCCCAAAAATAGCCTCCGAGGAAGCAAAAGTGTCAAATTTGTAAAATTTGGAAAAAGTATGAAGCGAAGACCAAGTTGCAGCCTTGCAAATCTGTTCAACAGAGGCCTCATTCTTGAAGGCCCAAGTGGAAGCCACAGCTCTAGTAGAATGAGCTGTAATTCTTTCAGGAGGCTGCTGTCCAGCAGTCTCATAAGCTAACCGTATTATGCTACGAAGCCAAAAGGAAAGAGAGGTAGCAGAAGCCTTTTGACCTCTCCTCTGACCAGAATAAACGACAAACAGAGAAGACGTTTGTCGAAATTCCTTAGTTGCCTGTAAGTAAAATTTTAGGGCACGAACTACGTCCAGATTGTGCAGTAGACGTTCCTTCTTCGAAGAAGGATTTGGACACAAAGAAGGAACAACAATCTCTTGATTGATATTCCTGTTAGTGACTACCTTAGGTAAGAACCCAGGTTTAGTACGCAGAACTACCTTATCCGAATGAAAAATCAAATAAGGAGAATCATAATGTAAGGCTGATAACTCAGAGACTCTTCGAGCCGAGGAAATAGCCATTAATAGAACTTTCCAAGATAACAACTTTATATCAATGGAATGGAGGGGTTCAAACGGAACGCCCTGTAAAACGTTAAGAACAAGGTTTAAACTCCATGGCGGAGCAACAGTTTTAAACACAGGCTTAATCCTAGCCAAAGCCTGACAAAAAGCTTGAACGTCTGGCACTTCTGACAGACGTTTGTGTAACAGAATGGACAGAGCTGAGATCTGTCCCTTTAATGAACTAGCAGATAAACCCTTTTCTAAACCTTCTTGTAGAAAAGACAATATCCTAGGAATCCTAACCTTACTCCAAGAGTAACCTTTGGATTCACACCAATATAGGTATTTACGCCATATCTTATGGTAAATCCTTCTGGTAACAGGCTTCCTAGCCTGTATTAAGGTGTCAATAACTGACTCAGAAAACCCACGTCTTGATAAAATCAAACGTTCAATTTCCAAGCAGTCAGCTTCAGAGAAGTTAGATTTTGATGTTTGAAAGGACCCTGTATCAGGAGGTCCTGTTTCAGAGGTAGAGACCAAGATTGACAGGATGACATGTCCACCAGGTCTGCATACCAAGTCCTGCGTGGCCATGCAGGTGCTATTAGAATCACTGATGCTCTCTCCTGTTTGATTCTGGCAATCAATCGAGGAAGCAACGGGAAGGGTGGAAACACATAAGCCATCCTGAAGTCCCAAGGTGCTGTCAGGGCATCTATCAGGACTGCTCCTGGATCCCTGGATCTGGACCCGTAACGAGGAAGCTTGGCATTCTGCCGAGACGCCATGAGATCTATCTCTGGTTTGCCCCAACGTCGAAGTATTTGGGCAAAGACCTCCGGATGAAGTTCCCACTCCCCCGGATGAAAAGTCTGACGACTTAAGAAATCCGCCTCCCAGTTCTCCACTCCCGGAATGTGGATTGCTGACAGGTGGCAAGAGTGAGACTCTGCCCAGCGAATTATCTTTGATACTTCCATCATTGCTAGGGAGCTTCTTGTCCCTCCCTGATGGTTGATGTAAGCTACCGTCGTGATGTTGTCCGACTGAAACCTGATGAACCCCCAAGTTGTCAACTGGGGCCAAGCCAGGAGGGCATTGAGAACTGCTCTCAATTCCAGAATGTTTATTGGCAGGAGACTCTCCTCCTGACTCCATTGTCCCTGAGCTTTCAGAGAATTCCAGACGGCACCCCAACCTAGAAGGCTGGCGTCTGTTGTTACAATTGTCCAGTCTGGTCTGCTGAATGGCATCCCCCTGGACAGATGTGGCCGAGAAAGCCACCATAGAAGAGAATTTCTGGTCTCTTGATCCAGAGAAGGGGACAAGTCTGAGTAATCCCCATTCCACTGACTTAGCATGCACAGTTGCAGTGGTCTGAGGTGTAAGCGAGCAAAGGGTACTATGTCCATTGCCGCTACCATTAAGCCAATTACCTCCATGCATTGAGCCACTGACGGGTGTTGAATGGAATGAAGGGTGCGGCAAGCACTTTGAAGTCTTGTTAACCTGTCCTCTGTCAGGTAAATCTTCATTTCTACAGAATCTATAAGAGTCCCCAGGAAGGGAACTCTTGTGAGTGGAACGAGTGAACTTTTCTTTTCGTTCACCTTCCATCCATGTGACCTTAGAAAAGCCAGTACTAACTCTGTATGAGACTTGGCAGTTTGAAAGCTTGAAGCTTGTATCAGAATGTCGTCTAGGTACGGAGCTACCGAGATTCCTCGCGGTCTTAGTACCGCCAGAAGAGCACCCAGAACCTTTGTGAAGATTCTTGGAGCTGTAGCCAATCCGAATGGAAGAGCTACAAACTGGTAATGCCTGTCTAGAAAGGCAAACCTTAGATACCGGTAATGATCTTTGTGAATCGGTATGTGAAGGTAAGCATCCTTTAAATCCACTGTGGTCATGTACTGACCTTCTTGGATCATGGGTAAAATTGTCCGAATAGTCTCCATTTTGAACGATGGAACTCTTAGGAATTTGTTTAGGATCTTTAAATCCAGGATTGGTCTGAAAGTTCCCTCTTTTTTGGGAACCACAAACAGATTTGAGTAAAACCCTTGTCCCTGTTCCGACCGTGGAACTGGATGGATTACTCCCATTAACAAAAGTTCTTGTACGCAGCGCAGAAACGCTTCTTTCTTTGTTTGGTTTGTTGACAACCTTGACAGATGAAATCTCTCTCTTGGAGGAGAGTATTTGAAGTCCAGAAGGTATCCCTGAGATATTATCTCTAGCGCCCAGGGATCCTGGACATCTCTTGCCCAAGCCTGGGCGAAGAGAGAAAGTCTGCCCCCCACTAGATCCGATCCCGGATCGGGGGCCCTCAATTCATGCTGTTTTAGGGGCAGCAGCAGGTTTCCTGGCCTGCTTGCCTTTGTTCCAGGACTGGTTAGGTCTCCAGCCTTGTCTGTAGCGAGCAACAGATCCTTCTTGTTTTGGAGCAGTGGAAGTTGATGCTGCTCCTGCTTTGAAATTCCGAAAGGAACGAAAATTAGACTGTCTAGCCTTAGGTTTGGCTCTGTCTTGAGGCAGGGCGTGGCCCTTACCTCCTGTAATGTCAGCGATAATTTCTTTCAAACCGGGCCCAAATAAGGTCTGCCCTTTGAAAGGTATATTAAGTAATTTGGACTTAGAAGTTACATCAGCTGACCAGGATTTTAGCCACAGTGCTCTGCGCGCCTGAATGGCGAATCCGGAATTCTTAGCCGTAAGTTTAGTTAAATGTACTACGGCTTCCGAAATGAATGAATTAGCTAGCTTAAGGATTCTAAGCCTGTCCGAAATGTCGTCCAGAGTAGCTGAACTAAGGTTCTCTTCCAGAGACTCAATCCAGAATGCCGCTGCAGCTGTGACCGGCGCAATGCATGCAAGGGGTTGCAATATAAAACCTTGTTGAACAAACATTTTCTTAAGGTAACCCTCTAACTTTTTATCCATTGGATATGAAAAGGCACAGCTATCCTCTACCGGGATAGTGGTACACTTAGCTAAAGTAGAAACTGCTCCCTCCACCTTAGGGATCGTTTGCCATAAGTCCCGTGTGGTGGTGTCTATTGGAAACATCTTTCTAGTCTCTTAGGTATAGGAAAAACGTCAGTACTTGTTGGTACAGCAAAATATTTATCCAACCTACACATTTTCTCTGGTATTGCAACTGTGTTACAATCATTCAGAGCCGCTAACACCTCCCCTAGTAATACACGGAGGTTTTCCAGCTTAAATTTAAAATTTGAAATATCTGAATCCAATCTGTTTGGATCAGAACCGTCAGCCGCAGAATGAAGCTCTCCGTCCTCATGTTCTGCAAGTTGTGACGCAGTATCTGACATTGTAATGTTATTTGAAATGGCCGCCCAGATGTACTGGGCGCCACAATATCGCGCACCTCCTGAGCGGGAGATGTAGGTACTGTCACGTGAGGCGAGTTAGTCGGCATAACTCTCCCCTCGTTGTTTGGTGAAATTTGTTCAATTTGTACAGATTGACTTTTATTTAAAGTAGCATCAATACAGTTAGTACATAAATTTCTATTGGGCTCCACTTTGGCGTTAGTACAAATAGTACAGGTCTCATCCTCTGAATCAGACATGTTTAACACACTAGCAACTAAACTTGCAACTTGGAAATATTATACAAGTAAAATACAATGCAAAACGTACTGTGCCTAAGAAGCACAGAAAGATATATGACAGTTGAAATCAATAAACTGAAAAGGTTACAGCATCAAACTTTGTAAAACAAAACACAATTTTAGCAAAGGCTTGTTCCCATTAGCAAAGAATAACTAACCCTGATGGCCTAAAAAATTTTTAAGAATAAACGTTTTTTTATCACAGTCAACTACAATCTCACAGCTCTGTTGTGAAGTTTACTTCCCTCAAACAAGCTTTGAAGACCCCTGAGTTCTGTAGAGATGAACCGTAACATACAGGAAAACAACAATGACTTTCTGACTGAAATTTTTGATGCGTAGCAAAAGCGCCAAAAAAGGCCCCTCCCCCTCACACACAGCAGTGAGAGAGATCAGTAAACTGTCAGAATTAGATCAAGCAACTGCCAAGTGGAAAAATAGTGCCCAAACATTTTATTCACCCAGTACCTCAGAAAATGAAAACGATTTTACATTCCAGCAAAAACGTTTAACATAAATTAGTAAAAAGCCTGTTGCTTGCAAATAGGCTAAAGTTTATATACACAGTGTAATTCCAGTGAAGTACCATTACCCAGAATACTCAAATGTAAAATATACATACATGATATTATATCGGTATGGCAGGATTTTCTCATCAATTCCATTGTCAGAAAATAAAAACTGCTACATACCTCTTTGCAGATTAACCTGCCCGCTGTCCCCTGATCTGAAGTTTACCTCTCCTCAGATGGCCGAGAACAGCAATATGATCTTAACTACTCCGGCTAAAATCATAGTAAAAACTCTAGTAGATTCTTCTTCAAATTCTACCAGAGAAGGAATAACACTCCGGTGCTATTAAAAAATAACAAACTTTTGATTGAAGAAATAAAACTAAATAAAATCACCATAGTCCTCTCACACATCCTATCTAGTCGTTGGGTGCAAGAGAATGACTGGGAGTGACGTAGAGGGGAGGAGCTATATGCAGCTCTGCTGGGTGAATCCTCTTGCACTTCCTGTTGGGGAGGAGTAATATCCCAGAAGTAATGATGACCCGTGGACTGATCACACTTAACAGAAGAAAATATGTTTAATAACACCAATAGCTATTTACTATTTTAATGGGATGTATGAGTTTGATGGGATGAACACAGTTTCTGAATAATTGGTGGAATATTAAAGACACTCTTTAATCATCCAGCATTTTTAAGCTTCCACTTCCTATCCATATATCAAGAGCAGGAGTAGCAATACACTACTGGGAGCAAGCTGCAAAAAAAACACACACTTTGACTTCTGACTTCAGCTCAGCATTTACGCTGCCGCCCTCAGAGCTCTGTGAGTCCGAATGATTAGTGCCCGTGCTGGAAACACACTGCCAATAGTAATAGTTTCAGTTCCCACTGAGCTGTGTCAATAGCTTAAGATGATCTGTGACCCACTAGGTATCAATAACGTGTCAACCATGTGATATGCGTAGCAGGCAGGCAGAAACTCCGAAACCAAAATTTTTTTTTTTAAAAAAAAGTTAAATTAAAAAAAAATGCGTCGCGACACACTCTGATGCGTCGCGACACACTCTGATGCGTCGCGACACACTCTGATGCGTCGCGACACACTCTGATGCGTCGCGACACACTCTGATGCGTCGCGACACACTCTGATGCGTCGCGACACACTCTGATGCGTCGCGACACACTCTGATGCGTCGCGACACACTCTGATGCGTCGCGACACACTCTGATGCGTCGCGACACACTCTGATGCGTCGCGACACACTCTGATGCGTCGCGACACACTCTGATGCGTCGCGACACACTCTGATGCGTCGCGACACACTCTGATGCGTCGCGACACACTCTGATGCGTCGCGACACACTCTGATGCGTCGCGACACACTCTGATGCGTCGCGACACACTCTGATGCGTCGCGACACACTCTGATGCGTCGCGACACACTCTGATGCGTCGCGACACACTCTGAATGCGTCGCGACACACTCTGATGCGTCGGACACACTCTGATGCGTCGCGACACACTCTGATGCGTCGCGACACACTCTGATGCGTCGCGACACACTCTGATGCGTCGCGACACACTCTGATGCGTCGCGACACACTCTGATGCGTCGCGACACACTCTGATGCGTCGCGACACACTCTGATGCGTCGCGACACACTCTGATGCGTCGCGACACACTCTGATGCGTCGCGACACACTCTGATGCGTCGCGACACACTCTGATGCGTCGCGACACACTCTGATGCGTCGCGACACACTCTGATGCGTCGCGACACACTCTGATGCGTCGCGACACACTCTGATGCGTCGCGACACACTCTGATGCGTCGCGACACACTCTGATGCGTCGCGACACACTCTGATGCGTCGCGACACACTCTGATGCGTCGCGACACACTCTGATGCGTCGCGACACACTCTGATGCGTCGCGACACACTCTGATGCGTCGCGACACACTCTGATGCGTCGCGACACACTCTGATGCGTCGCGACACACTCTGATGCGTCGCGACACACTCTGATGCGTCGCGACACACTCTGATGCGTCGCGACACACTCTGATGCGTCGCGACACACTCTGATGCGTCGCGACACACTCTGATGCGTCGCGACACACTCTGATGCGTCGCGACACACTCTGATGCGTCGCGACACACTCTGATGCGTCGCGACACACTCTGATGCGTCGCGACACACTCTGATGCGTCGCGACACACTCTGATGCGTCGCGACACACTCTGATGCGTCGCGACACACTCTGATGCGTCGCGACACACTCTGATGCGTCGCGACACACTCTGATGCGTCGCGACACACTCTGATGCGTCGCGACACACTCTGATGCGTCGCGACACACTCTGATGCGTCGCGACACACTCTGATGCGTCGCGACACACTCTGATGCGTCGCGACACACTCTGATGCGTCGCGACACACTCTGATGCGTCGCGACACACTCTGATGCGTCGCGACACACTCTGATGCGTCGCGACACACTCTGATGCGTCGCGACACACTCTGATGCGTCGCGACACACTCTGATGCGTCGCGACACACTCTGATGCGTCGCGACACACTCTGATGCGTCGCGACACACTCTGATGCGTCGCGACACACTCTGATGCGTCGCGACACACTCTGATGCGTCGCGACACACTCTGATGCGTCGCGACACACTCTGATGCGTCGCGACACACTCTGATGCGTCGCGACACACTCTGATGCGTCGCGACACACTCTGATGCGTCGCGACACACTCTGATGCGTCGCGACACACTCTGATGCGTCGCGACACACTCTGATGCGTCGCGACACACTCTGATGCGTCGCGACACACTCTGATGCGTCGCGACACACTCTGATGCGTCGCGACACACTCTGATGCGTCGCGACACACTCTGATGCGTCGCGACACACTCTGATGCGTCGCGACACACTCTGATGCGTCGCGACACACTCTGATGCGTCGCGACACACTCTGATGCGTCGCGACACACTCTGATGCGTCGCGACACACTCTGATGCGTCGCGACACACTCTGATGCGTCGCGACACACTCTGATGCGTCGCGACACACTCTGATGCGTCGCGACACACTCTGATGCGTCGCGACACACTCTGATGCGTCGCGACACACTCTGATGCGTCGCGACACACTCTGATGCGTCGCGACACACTCTGATGCGTCGCGACACACTCTGATGCGTCGCGACACACTCTGATGCGTCGCGACACACTCTGATGCGTCGCGACACACTCTGATGCGTCGCGACACACTCTGATGCGTCGCGACACACTCTGATGCGTCGCGACACACTCTGATGCGTCGCGACACACTCTGATGCGTCGCGACACACTCTGATGCGTCGCGACACACTCTGATGCGTCGCGACACACTCTGATGCGTCGCGACACACTCTGATGCGTCGCGACACACTCTGATGCGTCGCGACACACTCTGATGCGTCGCGACACACTCTGATGCGTCGCGACACACTCTGATGCGTCGCGACACACTCTGATGCGTCGCGACACACTCTGATGCGTCGCGACACACTCTGATGCGTCGCGACACACTCTGATGCGTCGCGACACACTCTGATGCGTCGCGACACACTCTGATGCGTCGCGACACACTCTGATGCGTCGCGACACACTCTGATGCGTCGCGACACACTCTGATGCGTCGCGACACACTCTGATGCGT
This sequence comes from Bombina bombina, assembly GCF_027579735.1. NCBI lineage: Eukaryota > Metazoa > Chordata > Amphibia > Anura > Bombinatoridae > Bombina > Bombina bombina. Next base: position 899,271,079 of record NC_069504.1, read on the forward strand.
CGCGACACACTCTGATGCGTCGCGACACACTCTGATGCGTCGCGACACACTCTGATGCGTCGCGACACACTCTGATGCGTCGCGACACACTCTGATGCGTCGCGACACACTCTGATGCGTCGCGACACACTCTGATGCGTCGCGACACACTCTGATGCGTCGCGACACACTCTGATGCGTCGCGACACACACTGATGCGTCGCGACACACACTAATGCGTCGCGACACACACTAATGCGTCGCGACACACACTAATGCGTCGCGACACACACTAATGCGTCGCGACACACACTAATGCGTCGCGACACACACTAATGCGTCGCGACACACTCTAATGCGTCGCGACACACTCTAATGCGTCGCGACACACTCTAATGCGTCGCGACACACTCTAATGCGTCGCGACACACTCTAATGCGTCGCGACACACTCTAATGCGTCGCGACACACTCTAATGCGTCGCGACACACTCTAATGCGTCGCGACACACACTAATGCGTCGCGACACACACTAATGCGTCGCGACACACACTAATGCGTCGCGACACACACTAATGCGTCGCGACACACACTAATGCGTCGCGACACACACTAATGCGTCGCGACACACACTAATGCGTCGCGACACACACTAATGCGTCGCGACAGTTTGGAAAGCACTGCCATAGAGGCTTGGGACGTTTGAGTGAAAAGACTGTGGCATAGCCTGAACAGCATCATCCTGAGACACATTAGGCTCAAACAAAACATGTCTTTACTTTTCAAGGTTCTATCTAAACATGAGGAACAAAATTGCATGGGTAGAACAATTTGGGCCTCAAGACACAACAAACATGTGTCCATAAGAACAGACTCCTGCCCCATGTTCCCAGCTTAAAGGGACAGTATACACTCATTTTCATATAACTGCATGTAATAGACACTACTATAAAGAATAAGATGCAGATACTGATATAAAAATCCAGTATAAAACTGTTTAAAAACGTACTTAGAAGCTGTCAGTTTGGCTCTGTTGAAAAGGTAGCTGGAAAGCCCACTGCAAGTGGCAAATAAGACACTCCCCCCCTCCCCCTTCTTTTGCATATGAAAAGACCCTTTGCACAAACAGGAGCAAGCTGGAGAAGGTAGCTGACGGTATTCACATAAAACTTTGGGGCTTGGTTAGGAGTCTGAAAATCAGAGCAATGTTATTTAAAAATAAGCAAAACTATACATTTATTTTTTAAAAAAAAAACTTTATGGGCTATATAAATAGATCTACAAAACATTTATGCAAAGAAAAAATGTGTATAATGTCCCTTTAAGGTATACCCACAGAAAACCAGAATTCCCCCCCCCCCCAATACGGTCACTTTAAATTTCAAACATACACCGAGCGATATTGAGCTAACCCCCCTTAAAGAAGGCACTCTACACCTCAGCAAACCGAGATGCCCAACCTGCCCACCGGTGAAGCAAACAGCTTGTCAAAGTAACCCTGCCGGTCTCAAAACTCAACCAGCACAGCCAATGCTGCTCTGAAAGTGCCGTTCTTTAAGCCATACTGAATCACAAATGCACACATAAAATAAAAACCCTCTGCCCCTAATAAACCACTTAAAGAGACAGTCAACCCAAAAACTGTTTTAAGTTATACATATAAACTTTCCATCAATAATCATTTACCAATGTAGCCCAGTCTTCTAATATATTGTGTTTGCCAGTAAAATAACTTGCTGCTCGCGCTGCAGCAGTTTCAAAATGTCTGTTAAGCCCCTCCCCTTTTTCATCATCCGCATGTTCTTGTGATCTCTAATTTTTCTATCCTCCTCGTAACCGGCTTTTGCACAATGCGCCTATTGTACTGCAGTCGGTTACGAGGAGGATAGTTAAGAAAAACCTGCAAAGAAGTCAAGTCTGTGCCTGAGCCTCCCAAACTTAAAGGGACACTGAACCCAATTTTTTTCTTTCATGATTCAGATAGGAGTAAATTAGAAAGCTGCTTAAAATGTCATGCTCTATTATCAAATTTTCTTCATTCTCTTGGTATCTTTATTTGAAATGCAAGAATGTAAGTTTAGATGCCGGCCAATTTTTTGTGAACAACCTGGGTTGTCCTTGCTGATTGGTAGATAAATTCATCCACCAATAAAATAAAGTGCTGTCCAGAGTCCTAAACAAAAAAAACAAAAAAAGCTGATGCCTTTTTTCAAATAAAGATAGCAAGAGAACAAAGAAAAATTGATATGAGTAAATTAGAAAGTTGCATGCTCTGAACCATGAAAAAATTGGGTTCAGTGTCCCTTTAAATTTGTTAAAGGGACATGAAACCCAAAATTTCTCTTATGATTTAGAAAGAGCATACAATTATAAACAACTTTCTAATTATCTATTTTGCTTCATTCTCTTGATATTCTTTGCTGAAAAGCATATCTAGATATGCTTAGTAGCTGCTGATTGGTAGCTGCACATAGATGCCTCCTGTGATTGGTTCACCGTGTGCATTGCTATTTCTTCATTAAAGTATATCTAAAGAATAAAGCAAATTAGTTAATAGAAGTAAATTGGAATGTTGTTGAAAATTTTATTCTCTACTTTAATCGTGAAAGAACGTTTGGGTATAGTGTCCCTTTAAGATGCTTCAGTGTTTTGCCCCTTCAGGTTCCATGTAAATAGAGCGTAACAGAAAAAAAGATGCTGGGCTCTGAGACGATAGATCCAGGTTCTGGAGCTGAGAGTTCCTTGGGGGTCCAGAAGGCAGGGGAACGTATTTGGCCCAGCGCCCTGAGAGCGGGCAACAAACTCAATAAGACAATCACTTGGAGGATCTTGTAGCTGAGAGCGCAGACACCCGGAGACAGACAGCCGCACACAGATCAGCAGCCGCAGCCAGAGGTAGCTTGGGCTTGTATGTCAGCTGCAAGCTCCTTTCTGGGACACGTCAGGGACCTGGGACCCGGTGAGAATAAGAGGTTGCGAGCAGTAAATAGAGGTGTGCAGCCCAGCAGCACTTGCTGGAGCTCGGGGAATGCAGTACTTATCCAGTCAGACGAGTACAGCACCTCTCCGTGCTGGAATCATACAAAACAGACTTCTCCAGTTCCAACAGCAGCCTCTGTGACCTGTCATAGCCCAGCACTTGTCACTGTCTTCAGGACCCTCTAGGAACTCTCAGCTCCAGAACCTGGATCTATTGTCTGTCAGAGCCCAGCACCTTTTTCTGTTACTCTCTATTTACATGGAACCTGAAGGGGCAAAACACTGCAGCATCTTAACAAATTTAAGTTTGTACTAGAGAGGCTCAGGCACAGACTTGGCTTCTTTGCAGGTTTTTCTTTTTAAGCATCCTCGTAACCGGCTCCAGTACAATAGGCGCATTGCGCATGTGAAAAGCCGGTTACGAGGAGGATAGAAAAATTAGAGATCACAAGAACATGCTGATATCACCGATGATGAAGGGGAGGGGCTTAACTGACATTTTGAGACTGCTGCGGCACGAACAGTAAGTTATTTTACTAGCAAACACAATTAGAAAACTGGACTACATTGGTAAATGATGATTGATGGAAAGTTTATATTTATAAACTAACGGTTTTTGGGTTGACTGTCCCTTTAAGGGTCCCTTCGAACCACTAGTTGAAAAGCAAACAAACACTGAGCCACAAATAAGGTTAACCCTTTCCTACCCATAAAGGAGGGTTAACCCATAAGTCTCCACATGCCTTTCCTGTGCCTGCACACTGCCAAAATAAAAAACCCTTACTAAGGGTTTAACATATCCCATTAAAATAAAACAGCAAAAACCTTTTAAGTGCAAATCTCCAGACCTAGAAGACAAAAGCACTTACCTGCACATCCAGCTGTCCGGCAGGTAGACAGCTTACAAGCCGTGAAAGGACACCTACTTCTTACAGAGACCTGTAGAAAAAGAACAGAGTAACCAACTCTGGCTTTCTATACCAAAGGCAGCAAACATGTCAGACAACCCAAGGATTACCTCACAACTTTTTAACTGCTTAAAAGCCACCACTACGCTACTGAAGAGATTAACTTGGACACAGCTAAACTCAAAAACTTGCTTGTAGTTCAAATTCTTCAGGACACCAAACTTCACCTCCTCCATTGACGGAGGCAAAGAGAATGACGGGGGTTATGGGTAGGGGAGTGACACTTAACAGCTTTGCAGTGGTGCTCTTTGACTCCTCCTGCTGGCCATGAGTAATATTCCCACTAGTAATTGAATGACGTTGTGGACTCTCCATATCTTAGGAAATAAATACTGCTCAAGTTATCTTGTTGAATAAAGCCATGTTTCTGAAGTGGCTAGTTTGTAATAAAGTAGGTTTCATAGGCTTACTGCGCATGTTCAGGTTAGAAGTAATAATTTGAGGTCTCCTCCCTAACATTTTAGATTATTGCGAGTATATTTTTGTTGAGCCTGTTTGGAATAATTATTTTTCTGTTACAAAACACATACCTACATGGGCAAATCTAATGCTTACATTTTTTAATTTTTGAAAAGTCTATGGGTTAGGGGTCAGAAGATGAAGTTATTTTTCAAAGATACATAATTGGCTGTTACTGATTTCAGTCTTACCCCTTCCAGCTGGCTTTACTTCATTAACCTCTTAATGACAACAGTACTTTTCCATTTTCTGTCCGTTTGGGACAAAGGCTATTTTTACATTTTTGCGGTGTTTGTGTTTAGCTGTAATTTTCCTGTTACTCATTTACTTTACCCACACATATTATATACTGTTTTTATCACCATTAAATGGACTTTCTAAAGACACCATTATTTTCATCATATTTATAATTTACTATATAAAAAAAAAAAATTATAAAATAAGGAAAAAATGAAAAAAAATAAAAAAAATAAAAAATCTAACTTTTAGCCCCAAAATCTGTTACACATCTGCAACTACCAAAAAACACCCATGCTAATAGTTTCTAAATTTTGTCCTGAGTTTAGAAATACCCAATGTTTACATGTTCTTTGTTTTTTTTGCAAGTTATAGGGCCATAAATACAAGTAACACTTTGCTATTTCCAAACCACTTTTTTTTTCAAAATTAGCGCTAGTTACATTGGGACACTGATATCTTTCAGGAATCCCTGAATATCCCTTGACATGTATATATTTTTTTTTTTAGAAGACATCCCAAAGTATTGATCTAGGCCCATTTTGGTATATTTCATGCCACCATTTCCCCACCAAATGCGATCAAATACAAAAAATCATTCACTTTTTCACAATCTTTGGGTTTCTCACTGAAATTATTTACAAACAGCTTGTGCAATTATGGCATAAATGGTTGTAAATGCTTCTCTGGGATCCCCTTTGTTCAGAAATAGCAGACATATGGCTTTGACGTTGCGTTTTGGTAATTAGAAGGCTGCTAAATGCCGCTGCGCACCACACGTGTATTATGCCCAGCAGTGCAGGGGTTAATTAGGGAGCTTGTAGGGTTAGTTTTAGCTTTAGTGTAGTAGACAACCCAAAGTATTGATCTAGGCCCATTTTGGTATATTTCATGCCACCATTCCACCGCCAAATGCGATCAAATTAAAAAAAAAAAAAAAAAAAAAAAAAAAAAATGTTTTTCACAAACTTTAGGTTTCTCACTGAAATTATTTACAAACAGCTTGTGCAATTATGGCACAAATTGTTGTAAATGCTTCTCTGGGATCCCCTTTGTTCAGAAATAGCAGACATATGGCTTTGGCGTTGCTTTTTGGTAATTAAAAGGCCGCTAAATGCCGCTGCGCATCACACGTGTATTATGGCTAGCAGTAAAGGGGTTAATTAGGTAGCTTGAAGGAGTTTGCACGGTTAATTTTAGGTTTAGTGTAGAGATCAGCCTCCCACCTGAAACATCAGACCCCCTGATCCCTCCCAAACAGCTCTTCCCTCCCCCACCCCACAATTGTTCCCGCCATCTTAAGTACGTTTTTTTAGCATATTTACATATGCTGCTGTGTAGAATCCCCCCTTAGCCCCCACAATCTCACGGATCCCCCATCAAACAGTTCTCTAACCCTCCCCCTCTAGCCTAATGGGCGCCATCTTGGGTACCCAATTTAGTAATAAAAAAAAATATGCTTTAATTTTTTGCCCTTTTCTGTAGTGTAGCTACCCCCCCCCCCGTACCATGTGACAGCCATCAGCCAATCACAAATGCATACACGTTTATTCTGTGAAATCTGGCACATGCTCAGTAGGAGCTGGTGACTCAAAAAGTTTAAATATAAAAAAACTGCACATTTTTTGTTAATGGAAGTAAATTGGAAAGTTGTTTTAAAGGGACACTAAACCCAAAAATTCTCTCATGATTCAAGTAGAGAATACAATTTTAAACAACATTCCAATTTACTTCTATTATCTAGTTTGCTTCATTATTTAGCTATCCTTTGTTGAAGAAATAGCAATGCATATGGGTGAGCCAATCATATGAGGCATCTATGTACAGCAACCAATCAGCAGCTAATGAGCATATCTAGATATGCTTTTCAGCACAGTATATCAAGAGAATAAAGCAAATTAGATAATAGAAGTAAATTAGAAAGTTGTTCTAAATTATAAAAGAAAAAATTTGGGTTTCATGTTCCTTTAAAATTGCATGCTCTATCTGAATAATAAGTTTCATTTTGAATTGAGTGTCCCTTTAAGAGGACTTGTGGTGACATTTTCCATCATCAGTTACAAATACAGGTAGCCCTCAGTTTATGCCGGGGTTAGGTTCCAGAAGGAATGGTTGTAAATCGAAACCCAGTTTATAATGTAAGTCAATGGGAAGTGAGGGAGTTAGGTTCCAGGCCCCTCTCAAAATTGTCATAAGTAACACCTAATACATTATTTTTTAAAGCTTTGAAATGAAGACTTTAAATGCTAAACAGCATTATAAACCTAATTAAAAAATTACACAACACAGACTTCACTTGCATTTTTCTGCAAACAGTTCTTTCTATGCATTCCAATCTGGACTGATTTATAGACCAGAAGATATTGTTCCTTTGAAATCTGGTCCATAGCTCAGGTCTCGTTAAACTGATTAATTTCAGCTTGCTTGGCTTTGCTGCAACACAAGCGGACAGCTCCACCTACTGGCTATTTTAATAAATGCACTGCTTCTCAATGCTTTTCAATAGCAGTCACATGAAAGGAAAAAAAAAGGTTGTTATTCTGAAACGGTGTAAATTAAACCGTTGTAAACCGAGGACCACCTGTACATGTCCCACCCACTCTGGCCAAGCAGTGTTTGGACGAGGGTGGACAGGCATACATGCATATATTTCAGAGTTAAAGCCAACACTGAAAAATATATATTACTACAAGCATTGTTTCCAATACAAGCTTATAGAAAAAAAGGATATGTTCAAAACATGCATACCTTCAAGTGTTGTCTTAAAGCAACGTCAAAAAACATAATTTATGCTTACCTGATAAATTTATTTCTCTTGTGGTGTATCCAGTCCACGGATCATCCATCACTTATGGGATATTAACTCCTCCCCAACAGGAAGTGCAAGAGGATTCACCCAGCAGAGCTGCTATATAGCTCCTCCCCTAACTGCCATTACCGGTCATTCGACCGAAAACATGCAGAGAAAGGAAAACCATAGGGTGCAGTGGTGACTGTAGTTTAATGGAAAAATTACCTGCCTTAAAGTGACAGGGCGGGCCGTGGACTGGATACACCACAAGAGAAATAAATTTATCAGGTAAGCATAAATTATGTTTTCTCTTGTTAAGTGTATCCAGTCCACGGATCATCCATCACTTATGGGATACCAATACCAAAGCTAAAGTACACGGATGACGGGAGGGACAGGCAGGCTCTTTATACGGAAGGAACCACTGCCTGAAGAACCTCTCTCCCAAAAACAGCCTCCGAAGAAGCAAAAGTGTCAAATTTGTAAAATTTGGAAAAAGTATGAAGAGAAGACCAAGTTGCAGCCTTGCAAATCTGTTCAACAGAAGCCTCATTCTTAAAGGCCCAAGTGGAAGCCACAGCTCTAGTAGAATGTGCTGTCCAGCAGTCTCATAGGCTAAGCTAAACGTATTATGCTACGAAGCCAAAAGGAGAGAGAGGTAGCCGAAGCTTTTTGACCTCTCCTCTGACCAGAATAAACGACAAACAGGGAAGACGTTTGTCGAAAATCCTTAGTTGCCTGTAGATAAAATTTCAGGGCACTGACTACATCTAGATTGTGTAGCAGACGTTCCTTTTTCGAAGAAGGATTAGGACACAAAGATGGAACCACAATCTCTTGATTGATATTCCTGTTAGTGACCACCTTAGGTAGGAACCCAGGTTTAGTACGCAGAACTACCTTGTCTGAATGAAAAATCAGATAAGGAGAATCACAATGTAAGGCAGATAACTCAGAGACTCTTCGAGCTGAGGAAATCGCCATTAAAAACAGAACTTTCCAAGATAACAACTTGATATCAATGGAATGAAGGGGTTCAAACGGAACCCCCTGTAAAACATTAAGAACTAAGTTCAAACTCCATGGTGGAGCAACAGTTTTAAACACAGGCTTGATCCTAGCTAAAGCCTGACAAAAAGCTTGAACGTCCGGAACTTCTGACAGACGTTTGTGTAAAAGAATGGACAGAGCTGAAATCTGTCCCTTTAAGGAACTAGCGGATAAACCCTTTTCTAAACCTTCTTGTAGAAAAGACAATATCCTCGGAATCCTAACCTTACTCCATGAGTAACTCTTGGATTCGCACCAATATAAGTATTTGCGCCATATCTTATGGTAAATCTTTCTGGTAACAGGCTTCCTAGCCTGTATTAAGGTATCAATAACTGACTCAGAAAAACCACGTTTTGATAAAATCAAGCGTTCAATTTCCAAGCAGTCAGCTTCAGAGAAATTAGATTTTGATGTTTGAAGGGACCCTGGATCAGAAGGTCCTGTTTCAGAGGTAGCGACCAAGGTGGACAGGATGACATGTCCACTAGATCTGCATACCAAGTCCTGCGTGGCCATGCAGGCGCTATTAGAATCACTGATGCTCTCTCCTGTTTGATTCTGGCAATCAATCGAGGAAGCATCGGGAAGGGTGAAACACATAAGCCATCCCGAAGGTCCAAGGTGCTGTCAAAGCATCTATCAGAACCGCTCCCGGATCCCTGGATCTGGACCCGTAACGAGGAAGCTTGGCGTTCTGTCGAGACGCCATGAGATCTATCTCTGGTTTGCCCCAACGTCGAAGTATTTGGGCAAAGGATGAAGTTCCCACTCCCCCGGATGAAAAGTCTGACGACTTAAGAAATCCGCCTCCCAGTTCTCCACTCCCGGGATGTGGATTGCTGACAGGTGGCAAGAGTGAGACTCTGCCCAGCGAATTATCTTTGATACTTCCATCATTGCTAGGGAGCTTCTTGTCCCTCCCTGATGGTTGATGTAAGCTACAGTCGTGATGTTGTCCGACTGAAACCTGATGAACCCCCGAGTTGTTAACTGGGGCCAAGCCAGAAGGGCATTGAGAACTGCTCTCAATTCCAGAATGTTTATTGGTAGGAGACTCTCCTCCTGATTCCATTGTCCCTGAGCCTTCAGAGAATTCCAGACAGCGCCCCAACCTAGTAGGCTGGCGTCTGTTGTTACAATTGTCCAGTCCGGCCTGCTGAATGGCATCCCCCTGGACAGATGTGGCCGAGAAAGCCACCATAGAAGAGAATTTCTGGTCTCTTGATCCAGATTCAGAGTAGGGGACAAGTCTGAGTAATCCCCATTCCACTGACTTAGCATGCACAATTGCAGCGGTCTGAGATGTAGACGTGCAAAGGGTACTATGTCCATTGCTGCTACCATTAAGCCGATCACCTCCATGCATTGAGCTACTGACGGGTGTTGAATGGAATGAAGGACACGGCATGCATTTTGAAGCTTTGTTAACCTGTCTTCTGTCAGGTAAATCTTCATTTCTACAGAATCTATAAGAGTCCCCAAGAAGGGAACTCTTGTGAGTGGAAAGAGAGAACACTTCTTTTCGTTCACCTTCCATCCATGCGACCTTAGAAATGCCAGTACTAACTCTGTATGAGACTTGGCAGTTTGAAAGCTTGAAGCTTGTATCAGAATGTCGTCTAGGTACGGAGCTACCGCAATTCCTCGCGGTCTTAGTACCGCCAGAAGAGCACCCAGAACCTTTGTGAAGATTCTTGGAGCCGTAGCCAATCCGAATGGAAGAGCTACAAACTGGTAATGCCTGTCTAGAAAGGCAAACCTTAGATACCGGTAATGATCTTTGTGAATCGGTATGTGAAGGTAAGCATCCTTTAAATCCACTGTGGTCATGTACTGACCCTTTTGGATCATGGGTAAAATTGTCCGAATAGTCTCCATTTTGAACGATGGAACTCTTAGGAATTTGTTTAGGATCTTTAAATCCAGGATTGGCCTGAAAGTTCCCTCTTTTTTGGGAACCACAAACAGATTTGAGTAAAACCTAGGGCTGCAACTAACGATTATTTTCATAATCGATTAATCTGCCGATTATTTTTTCGATTAATCGACTAATCGGATAAAAAAAGAATCAATAATTGTTTCCTATATTTTAAATAAAATCCACATACTGAGTGTTACAAATATAAACTTCAGACTAAAACTTTACATTAACACAACTGTTTGTCCAATTTTTAAGCAGCAGAGAACAGTTTTATAATTAAACAAAACCAAAACCTGTTTGAAAAGAGGTAGAACTAGAAAGAGACTATCACTGTTAATAACATTCTGTTATTCACTCTTTCAGAAACTTTGCATTGAAATACAAAAATCTCAACATGTCCACATGCTTCTGGCTAAGGCTGGTTCTCTGTTTGCAGCTATATTTCCTGCAGCAGAGAAAAGGCACTAAGATGGTGTCGAGGTGCTTGAGATGTATAAGTAGGGTTTTGCCAATTTCACCAAATTGGAATATTTATCAATAAAGTAACCCTTGACTTCATTCTTACATAAAAAAATTCTTGAATATATATATGCAATGGTAAATAACCAGCTATAAGGTTAGGGGAAATATCTAGTCCGCTCTAAAAATAACAGATATATACATATAGGTTGAATCTGGTACATATTATCACAATATATTAAAAATATAAAAAAACAAAAAAACTAATCAAACCCGCTAAGGACTGTATATCAATAACAGGACAAAGCCTTACACATTTATTTTTTACAGTACATATAATCAGCAATAACAAGCAATACGCTAATAATTGTGCAAACAGATAATAGTGCACATCAATTTAAATAACTCCCATCAGTCTAGGGGCTAGGTGTAAATAACAAGCTCAGCACTATATTATGCAAAGCATAGTTCCAAATCAGCTGATTTAATATAAACAATCCAAATGATGACTATTATATCTGGGTTGCACATAAGCCTGGGGTAGTTGCAAACATATACTGTCCTGAAAAAGTGAAAAGTAGACGTCTGTAGATTTCCTTTAGGCTAAGGACATAACCATAGAACACAATACCATATGCAGGAGTTCATTGGAGTAAAGTAGCTGGTGTTGTGCACAGACCAACTAATTGCAAACCAACGAATCGATTAATCGATTATGAGATTCGTTGACAACTATTTTCATAATCGATTATTATCGATTATGACGATTAGTTGTTGCAGCTCTAGTAAAACCCTTGTCCCTGTTCCGACCGTGGAACTGGATGGATTACTCCCATTAATAAAAGCTCTTGTACGCAGTGTAGAAACGCCTCTTTCTTTATTTGGTTTGTTGACAACCTTGACAGATGAAATCTCTCTCTTGGGGGAGAGTATTTGAAGTCCAGAAGGTATCCCTGAGATATTATCTCTAGCGCCCAGGGATCCTGGACATCTCTTGCCCAAGCCTGGGCGAAGAGAGAAAGTCTGCCCCCCACTAGATCCGTTCCCAGATCGGGGGCCCTCAATTCATGCTGTTTTAGGGGCACCAGCAGGTTTCCTGGCCTGCTTGCCCTTGTTCCAGGACTGGTTAGGTCTCCAGCCTTGTCTGTAGCGAGCAACAGATCCTTCTTGTTTTGGAGCAGAGGAAGTTGATGCTGCTCCTGCTTTGAAATTCCGAAAGGAACGAAAATTAGATTGTCTAGCCTTAGGTTTGGCTCTGTCTTGAGGCAGGGCATGGCCTTTACCTCCTGTAATGTCAGCGATAATTTCTTTCAATCCGGGCCCGAATAAGGTCTGCCCTTTGAAAGGTATATTAAGAAATTTAGACTTAGAAGTAACATCAGCTGACCAGGATTTTAGCCACAGTGCTCTGCGCGCCTGAATGGCGAATCCGGAATTCTTAGCCGTAAGCTTAGTTAAATGTACTACGGCATCTGAAATAAATGAGTTAGCCAACTTAAGAGCTTTAAGCCTGTGTGTAATCTCATCTAATGGAGCTGATTCAAGTGTCCCTTCCAGAGACTCAAACCAAAATGCTGCTGCAGCCGTGACAGGCGCAATGCATGCAAGGGGTTGCAATATAAAACCTTGTTGAACAAACATTTTCTTAAGGTAACCCTCTAACTTTTTATCCATTGGATCTGAAAAGGCACAGCTATCCTCCACCGGGATAGTGGTACGCTTAGCTAAAGTAGAAACTGCTCCCTCCACCTTAGGGATCGTTTGCCATAAGTCCCGTGTGGTGGTGTCTATTGGAAACATCTTTCTAAATATCGGAGGGGGTGAGAACGGCACACCGGGTCTATCCCACTCCTTAGTAACAATTTCAGTAAGTCTCTTAGGTATAGGAAAAACGTCAGTACTCGACGGTACCGCAAAATATTTATCCAACCTACACATTTTTTCTGGTATTGCAACTGTGTTACAATCATTCAGAGCCGCTAACACCTCCCCTAGTAATACACGGAGGTTTTCCAGCTTAAATTTAAAATTTGAAATATCTGAATCCAATCTGTTTGGATCAGAACAGTCAGCCGCAGAATGAAGCTCTCCGTCCTCATGTTCTGCAAGTTGTATCTGACATGGCCCTAACATTATCAGCGCACTCTGTTCTCACCCCAGAGTGATCACGCTTACCTCTTAGTTCTGGTAATTTAGCCAAAACTTCAGTCATAACAGTAGCCATATCCTGTAATGTGATTTGTAATGGCCGCCCAGATGTACTCGGCGCCACAATATCACGCACCCCCCGAGCGGGAGATGCAGGTACTGACACGTGAGGCGAGTTAGTCGGCATAACTCTCCCCTCGTTGTTTGGTGAAATGTGTTCAATTTGTACAGATTGACTTTTATTTAAAGTAGCATCAATACAGTTAGTACATAAATTTCTATTGGGCTCCACTTTGGCATTAGCACATATAGCACAGATGTCTTCCTCTGAATCAGACATGTTTAACACACTAGCAAATAAACTAGCAACTTGGAAATACTTTTCAAGTAATTTACTATAATATGAAAACGTACTGTGCCTATAAGAAGCACAGAAAGAGTTATGACAGTTGAAAGTTAATAAACTGAAAGGTTATAGCATCAAATCTTTGTAAAAAAACACAATTTTAGCAAAGGCTTGTTCCCATTAGCGAAGGATAACTAACCCTGATAGCAGAAAAAAAAGTTACAGAAATAAACGTTTTTTATCACAGTCAACTACAATCTCACAGCTCTGCTGTGAATGATTACCTCCCTCAAAACAAGTTTTGAAGACCCCTGAGTTCTGTAGAGATGAACCGGATCATGCAGGAAATACAATGAGCTTCTGACTGAATTTTTTGACCTCCCCCTCACACACACAACAGTGAGAGAGATCAGTAAACTGTCATAAATTAAATAAAACAACTGCCAAGTGGAAAAAATAATGCCCAAAACATTTTATTCACCCAGTACCTCAGAAAATGAAACGATTTTACATGCCAGCAAAAAACGTTTAACATAAATTAAGTGTTATTAAAGAGCCTGTTGCCAGTCCCTGCAAATTAGGCTAAAGTCTTATGCACACAGTATAATTCCAGTGAAGTGCCATTCCCCAGAATACTGAAGTGTAAAATATACATACATGACAGCCTGATACCAGTTGCTGCTACTGCATTTAAGGCTGAGTTTACATTATATCGGTATGGCAGAATTTTCTCATCAATTCCATTGTCAGAAAATAATAAGCTGCTACATACCTCTGCAGATTAATCTGCCCGCTGTCCTCTGATCTGAAGTTTACCTCTCCTCAGATGGCCGAGAAACAGCAATATTTTCTTAACTACGCCGGCTAAAATCATAGTAAAAACTCAGGTAGATTCTTCTTCAAATTCTACCAGAGAAGGAATAACACACTCCGGTGCTATTATAAAATAAACTTTTGATTGAAGGTATAAAACTAAATATAATCACCATAGTCCTCTCACACATCCTATCTAGTCGTTGGGTGCAAGAGAATGACTGGTAATGGCAGTTAGGGGAGGAGCTATATAGCAGCTCTGCTGGGTGAATCCTCTTGCACTTCCTGTTGGGGAGGAGTTAATATCCCATAAGTGATGGATGATCCGTGGACTGGATACACTTAACAAGAGAAAGGGACATTGTACACTAGGTTTTTCTTTGCATAAATGTTTTGTAGATGATCCATTTATATAGCCCATCTGGGAGTGTTTCTGTAACAATGTATAGTTTTGCTTAAAGGACCAGTCAACAGTAGATTTGCATAATCAACAAATGCAAGATAAGACAATTAAATAGCACTTAGTCTGATCTTCAAATAGATTAGTAGAGTTTTTCTAGACAATTTTAAAAGTTGTCTATTTCCACTCCCCCTGTACCATGTGACAGCCATCAGCCAATCACAAATGCAAATATGTATATGCTGTGAATTCTTGCACATGCTCAGTAGGAGCTGGTGACTTAAAAATATTTAAATACAAAAAGACTGTGCACATTAATAGAAGTAAATTGGAAAGTTGTTTAAAATGACATGCTCTCTCTCAATAATGAAAGTTTAATTTTGACTTGAGTGTCCCTTTAACTTTCTTTTTAATTTTTTTTTATTTTTATTTTTTTTTTAATAACATGGTGCCGATTTTCAGACTACTAAAAAAAAAAAAGTATCAGATGAAGACTAAATTATACAGATTGCTACTTGCTCCCATTTGTGTAATGGTTTTTTTCACATGCAGGGGGAGGGGTATTGCTCTTCCTACTTTGCCAGCCCCCTTTCATTGGGTGCCCCAGCCTAACCTCATCAACAGTGCTAAACTGGGAGCTTCTGAGTAAGTTTCTAAAAGGTTTTATACTGGATTTTTAGATCCCTACCTGTGCACATTATTCTTTACAGTAGTGTATTACATGAAGTTATATGAAAATTGGTGTACACTGTCCCTTTAAGAGGGACAATGTCTTGTAAAACTGGTTTCCTCTTCATGTGTGTTCCAATTAGGCAAGGGTGAAAAGTTGGAATCAGTTTGCTAAACAAATGCAGTCCACAAGCAGCAGCTCTTGGCAGTGGCTATACAAGTGTTAGAGTGCAACACAAGTTCTAGATTTGCACAGATCTGGTTACACTTTCATACTAATTTCCTGCACAAAATATAGCAGAATGTTGCTGCCCACTCCTAGTTCCAAAGGTTTTGATAATCGGCTGCAGAGTACAGAATTAGAATGTATGGGAATAATGTTCTTTAAATGGGCTGAGCATGTATGTAAGAAGATCAGACTGCCTTATTTCTCTGATACACAAAGGCTAAGCAATTGAAAATAAAAATGCTAGTAGTAGCCATTTCTTTTGACTTCACTGGAAGTTAGATTTGTACTGCCGTCTTTATGTTACTGAAGTATTCATTTTTTGTCAGTATAAGCAGTGGTTTTAAAAACAGAAAGAAAAAAAAAAAAATACCTTTAAATGACAAAAAGAAAAAATGTAAAGGGTCTGTTTGAAAACAATTTAAATGCACTCTAGCAGATAAAACAGATCATTGGGAATTTTCAGACTCCTAACCAAACCCCAAATATATAAGATGTAGACTGAAGTCTACAGATTCCTGCTTGCTCCTGTTTGTGCAATAGGTATTTTCATATGCAGGGGGAGTGTCTGCTCTTTCTACTTTTTCAACCCCTTTCAGTTGGTGTCCAAGCCCAACATCTATAGTGCTAAACTAGGATCTTCTAAAATTGGTGTATACTGTCCCTTTAAAAAGGGAAGACAATTTTACACTACAATGCCCCTTTAAGTAACTTGAATGTACACAATCTGTATACAGCCACTACTATGGTATACCAAAATTATGGCAAGATGTTTAAAAGCAGTATGAAATGTTTGCAGATACTTAACTCGTAAAAAATGGACACTCTACATTTAAACCTTCCAATTTCCTATACAAATACATTAAAGGGACAGTACACTGAAATGGTTTTTCCATTAATGTATTTTCAGTGACTTGTTATACCAGCTGCAGAGTATAAAATATTTGAGAGATTGCATTTTCAGGTTTGTGTATATGAAGTAGCTGTTTTTGTGCTTTGAAATGACAATTACAATGGGATGAACTTAAAGGTAATATCAGATCTCCTTATGTCATAAGTTTGTGTACACACACATTTGCTTCCTTATCTTATATTTGTCTGGAACACCAGAACAATGAAAAATCATCATTTTATTGCTCAACTACCCTGCAGCCCACTGAGAGTGTAACTTCTTCTGCTGGCTGCGTTTACTTAGGCTTGTCAATAGCCTATACTCCAGTATCAAAACTTTCAGTATAGGTGGCTATAACAGACTAAATCAGCCATTTAAAATGCTGAATTAGGAGTAAAGGAGCTACTTGTAACCAATTTAATTTGAAGTTCAGATTAAAGGGATATGAAACCCATTTTTTTTTTCTCCTTTCGTGATTCAGATAGAGCTAGTAATTTTAAGCAACTTTCTAATTTACTCCCATTATCAATTTTTCTTCATTCTCTTGCTATCTTTATTTGAAAAGCAAGAACGTAAGTTTAGAAGACAGCCCATATTTGGTTAATAACCTGGGTTGCGCTTGCCGATTGGTGGATAAATTCACCCACCAATAAACAAGTGCTGTCCAGTGTTCTAAACCAACAATTGGCTGGCTCCTTAGCTTAGATGTCTTTCAACTAAAGATAGCAAGAGAAAGAAGAAAAATGAATAGGAGTCAACTAGAAAGTTGCATGCTCCATCTGAATCATGAAAGAAAAAAAAATTGGGTTTAGTGTCCCTTTAAGTGCTATTGCATTGTCTTTTTAGCATGCAAATCTACTGTATGTACTGGTCCTTTAAGTTACTCCCTGCATATATTTAACGTGCTAAATTGTAAAACTCCTTTAAAACCCATTTAGTTTCTTTATTAACATACTTTTCCATGCAAAAAAAAATAAAATTATAATATAAGTGTATATAGTGCCTTTTCATATACAGAACCTATTTAAATTATATAATGCTTTAAAAGCTTTTCAACCTTGTTATACCCAGTAGCACAGCTTTTAAAACAATTTGTTGGAGATGCCATTAAATACTGTAAAATTGCATTACCAAATTCAAAATGAAAAAAAGTGTATTAATACCAATTCCAAATGAGGATTTTTTTTATTATGCTTAAAGGGACAGTAAACCTTAAAAATAATGTTATATAATTCCGCACATAGTGCAGAATTATATAACATATTAGCCAAACATTACAAAACATAATGTACCCTATTCATTTTTTTTATAAAACGCTGTTTTATAGACCCGCTCTCTGTACTCTGCTGAGTGGGTCTGTTATATTTACTCAGCGCATCGGGCCAGCTGTATAGTCACAGCCCGGCCCGGCCCGACCGCGCAATAAGACTAAGTGCAGCTCGCTCCTGCTGTCAGACAGAGTAGGAGCGAGCTGCACTTAGTCTTATTGCGCGGTCGGGCCGGGCTGTGACTATAAAGCTGGCCCGATGCGCTGAGTAAATATAACAGACCCACTCAGCAGAGTACAGAGAGCGGGTCTGTAAAACAGCGGGTTTTTTAAAAAAAAATTAATAGGGTACATTATGTTTTGTAATGTTTGGCTAATATGTTATATAATTCTGCACTATGTGCAGAATTATATAACATTTTTAAAGTTTACTGACACTTTAACTGATCATTTAATTTACGATGGCGAGAGTCCATGAGCCATTACTCCTGGGATTCAACTCCAGGCCACTAGGAGGCAGCAAATATTCCCAAAGCTCTACAAGCACTTAATCTCTTCCACATATCTGGTATTCTAGTCTGATGTTTATCCAAGAAAGGAGAAGTATAAAGGTAGGGAAATGGTGCAAGTTACACCTGTTGCCAGAAAAATTAAAGTAAATAAAAATGGGCGGGTTTTGGGGACTCTGCCATGAAAGGAAATCGGGTAAGAATAAATTGTTTTCTTTCATACGGTGTAAGAGTCCACAAGTATTTGGGTGGGACAAAAACTTAAATTATGCTTAACTGATAATTATTTTCTTCAGATGGAAAGAGTCCATAGCTGCATTCATTACTTTTGGGAAAATCAGAACCTGGCCACCTAGAGTAGGCAAAGACACCCCAGCCAAAGGCTTAAAAACTCCTCCCACTTCCCTCATCCACCAGTCATTCTGCCGAGGAACAGTAGAACATACATCAGGGTAAAAAGGTGCCAGAAGAACAAAAATAACAGGCGCCCCACCGAAAAAAAAAAAAAAATACGGGTGGGGAGCTGTTATTTAACTTTTTTTTCATAAATGGAGAGAGTCCACAGCTGCATTCATTACTTTTGGGAAAATACCCAAGCTATAGAGGACACTGAATGCAAAAATGGGAGGGTACAAGTGGCAGCCCATTCTGAGGGCACCAGGCCTGAAAACCCCTACCCAACAAAATCCTGCTTCGTCCGAAGCCGAGAACAACTTTGAAAACCAAAAAGAAAAAGCCCAAGGACACTGACCCGCAGATAGTCCACAACCTTGCTAGAGACCGCAGGAACTAGACTCGACTGAGTCAACAGCCTCCAAGAGACACCGTCCCCAGCAGTTGGTCTCCAAACACCACACCCCTTACTAAAGAAAGGGAACAAAGAAGAAAAAGCCTTAGGGGACTCAAGGCACTGTTCATTTTATCAACCTCGAAAGGAGGGAAGGCTAAGTAGACAAACTATGTCAGGCTAACAGAGACCCAACTAGTCTCATAGAAACAAGGGGAGGCAACGCCCAGACCCCAGAAATACAGAGGCCAGGAGTCTGAAACAGAGAGAGAGGATCTTCCCCTAACAGTGCAACCACACTCTAGTAGCAACTGAAGACGAAGGTCCCCAAGTCGCAAAAAGGTATCTCAGAATACTGAATACTGAAATATTCAGAACGAAACCTCGCCCAGCAAGCTCAGATAGGTCTGACGAACAACACCTGAAGCAAAAACACTGCACGCTGCAGTCATCTAAAAATGACAAACTTAAAAATACTTGCAGGGCAAGCAGCTGAAGATAGGATCCTTCAGATTGCCAAGTATCCACTAACTAGCGGATAACGTCGCAGGCTAAGAGCCACCAGTCCTTCCCACAAATCTTGAATGTGGAGAAAGGAGAAACTTCAAAAAGGCTTACTGTACCTTAAATGATCCGAGGTCGAAGTAGCAGAGCAACAGATCTCAGATCCTGCTCCAACACCAGACCAGCCCAAGCGAGACAGACATATCTGATAGACATGGGGACAGAAAGACCCCAACCACAAGCCCCCAGGGAATGGAAAGAAAAAGGGGGGGGGGGGGAGAAACTCACCCACCCCAATAGAGCTTAGGTGCCAACCCAATCTGCTCCTTCAAAATAAGGCACTCCCAAGGAGAACCCCCCTAGGACCCGGAACAGAGAATTGTAACAGGTCTTCCTACGGATCTATTGCACTTTTCTTAGTCTCTACGTAGAGAGATCAATTTCCAACAGGTGGAACAGAGCCCACAGAGCAGAAGCTGCCCCTTACAGAAATAAGCCACCTGATCCAATCTCCTACACACAGGGCAGGACACAGACCCTCAGGAGAAAGGAAACCCCAGCTCATAAGGAAGACAAACTATCCCCTCCAAAGGGAAGGGCACAGATAATGGCGTACATGTCCACAAGACATGAAGCCATAGCATGATCAAAACACGGACCGAATGAAACATTATTCAGACACCACTGTTGACCAAGAGAAAAAAAGAAAAAAAAACCTCCTCAGAGCACACTCCGTCCGAAGGACAAGTCAGGCCTTAAAGTTTATAACCAGTACCCAAAAGGTGGATGTGGCCTACCTGCTTGCAAGCCCAATGAGCTAGCCCCTATGTCGCAACATAGGGTCCCTGAAAAAAAAAAAAAAAAAAAAAAACTGGGTCAACCCAAACCGGTCCATTGGATCATAAGTCTCCAGACATCCAAGACAAGAACGCCGGACCCGGAACCCAGAATCGCCCTAGAACTAACACCACCCTCAGGGAACCCAAGATGCCCGTCTGAAGCAATCAGACCTCACAGGGGATGAGAACTGGGAAACCCGGAGAACGGGTACAGGACTCATAATTCCCAGCCCAAAAGGGAAGAGAACACCCTTAGCCGGAGGGCAACCCCCCCAGCAAGGTACTAGGCCGCGACAAAGTCACACAATTTCTCTAGAGCCCAAAAGGCCAAGGGCAGAACTAAGTGAAATGAAAACGAGAACATTGTCACCTGAAAGAGTAGAAAGGCTAGTCTCCATAATCCTTTCAGATTAACGTTCCAGAGGACAACCCAAAAGGAGAAGAATGCAAAGTGTCCCGAACCCAGCCAGAAAAACGACCCCTAAGCAAAAAGCTGGGGAAAATCCATCGCCCCTGATATGGAGACAACTAACTCCCGAAGGAAGACAGCCTCACGGCCTTCACTTCCTAATTAAGTGGCCAAAGGCGCCTAAAAAAAACCAAAAAAAACAAACAGACGAAGTCCAGAAAGTCTCGACCCAAAGGAAGAGAATAAGTCCTAAAAAGGACACATCCAAAGAGACCATGAAAGGTAAAACCGCAAGAACGGCGGTGTGAATTACCTAAATCCTCCAAGCCTCCAACCCACAACGGGAAGGAACACTAGTTCCCGGAAAATTTGAGAAATGACTGAGTATATCGCCGCAGATCTCAACTGAGTCCCGGCCCACTAGATTGAAAGGCGAATGAGGACTGAACCAATCCCCCATGCCCCTAAGCAACCACGGACCCTCAACTCCTCTCAGGATGCTCATAGAAGCTTGTAAAATAAAAACTAGACACCCACACAAATCATATTGTGATCACTAGGCGCCCTCACCGGACCAACCGGACATATAAAAAGGTGCCACGTGTCTGAACTAGGCCTCAAGGACAGAAGGATTTGTACCCAGTCAGGACCAGCCTGAAACCAAGGGCCCCAGCACTGTCAAGGCCACAGAGTCTCCCCCGATGATGGCAGGATAAAGAACAGTAAGACAGGCTTGTTTTGTTTTTTAAACAGTGCGACCACAAAATCACGAGTATCAATTCCAGAAAGGAAAGTTCCCGAAGGAAACATCACATCACAACATGAGCTTTAGACCATATAAAAATAAAAAGATAAGGAAGAACGGACAGACCTGCAGGACCAGCCAAACAGGGGTCCGAGACTACCAAGCTCAAAACTGGAATAGGATACACAAATAAAGACTACAAGAAGATTACTTTATCCCCTTATGTCTATGTATGCAAGCCAGTCGAAGAGTAAGACTGAGAATTACCAGACCCATTAAGAGTGGGATCCTCCAGCAACGCCAAAAACGTGCCTTAGTAGGACACTAATGCTCGCCAGTCTATAATGAAAGGCACAACATACCTCATACGAAAGGAAATACCGGCCCCAAAGGTTGACCCCCTGAGGCCTCAGGGGCAGTCGCTCCCCCAGAAGGCTGAACAGGACCAGGCGATCCCACGACTGACGAGCCCCGGTTAACGAAACACGGGACAATATCGTAAGCACAATCCCAGGAGGTGCAAACGCGCCAGCGCCAAAGATATGGCCATGCGGAACCATGTTGTAACCTCTGGTAGGAACAGGCCACACTCCCTAGAAAGGATAAGTAGCGTTTGGGTTACCTGCATGCGTAGTAAGAGTTGATGGTAGGGAACTCGTCTCGTGAGAAATAGGACTGATAGGACTACTGACAGGAAATAGAGAAGCCGATAGGACTACTTAAAACTCCAGTCCCATGCCGAAGAGTACTACCCTCCATAACAGACTATCAAAAACTTCTGACACTTCTCTGCAACCTCCTGGGACAAAAGGCAAAGAATGACTGGGGGATGAGGGAAGTGGGAGGAGTATTTAAGCCTTTGGCTGGGGTGTCTTTGCCTCCTCCTGGTGGCCAGGTTCTGAATGCAGCTGTGGACTCTTTCCATTTATGAAGAAAACAAATGTTAAAGGGATACTAAACCCAAATTTTTTCTTTAATGATTCAGATTCAGCATGCAATTTTAAGCAACTTTCTAATTTACTCCTACAATCATTTTTTCTCTTATCTTTATTTAAAAAGTAGGAATTTAAAGCTTAGGAGCCAGCATATTTTAGGTTCAGCACCATGGATAGTGCTTGCTTATTGGTGGATACAGTTAGCAAACCAATAAGCAAACATAACCCAGGTTCTCAACCAAAAATGGGCCGGCTCTTAAGCTTACATTTCTGCTTTTTAAATAAAGTAAATTTGAAAGTTACTTAAAATTGCATGTTCTATCTGAATTATTAAAGAAAAAAAAAAAAAGGGTTTAGTGTCCCATTAAAGGAATGCACCCAATTACCAAACTTTGTCGCCTCAAGGACTTGCCTACCAAACACATTAAATGGTAGAATTTAGATAAGATAATATTGAATACATTTGCAAGGCAGCAATATACTTTCATTCTAAAAAAATCCAAGAAAAATAAACCGATCTAGAAGAAAAAAAAAAAAAAAAACAACTTGATAATCAAGAAATTTTGCCAAAAAGCTAAAGAAACGGATGTGGCCCTCTGATCTTTACGTGGATCAAGGGACGAACAAATTCAAGGATTGTCTAAAAACAAAAATAATAAACTTTGTAATTTGAAACTAGTAAGAGATCAAATGAATTATTTGGATTAGGATAATGAGATGGGCTATATAATCTGATATGTAAATTTTATTTTTGTGTGTGGATAACACTATTTATAATAATTTTGTATAAGACTAGAATACCAGAGAGGTGGGAAGGACTAAGTATTCAGTGCTTCGGGTATCTTCGCCTCATTCTAGTGAGCAAAAGTTTAATTCCAGGAGTAACGGCTCTCGGATTCTCACAGAACAGATTAATACTAATACTACTACTAACAACATTTATTACCCATTCACCGGTTTTGTATAACCAAGTTATATTAAAGGGACAGATTACACCAATTTTCATATAACTGCATGTAATAGACACTACTATAAAGAAGAATATGATAAAGGATGTACAAATCCAGTGTAAAACCTTTTATAAACACTAAGAAGCTCCTAGTTTAGCACCTTTAATGAGGTTAGGCTGAGACACCCAGTGAAAGGGGCTGGGAAATCAGGAACCACAGACACCTCCCCCCCCCCTTCTATATATAAAAATACCCTTTAGACTACAGGTTTTCAAACCTGTCCTCAAGTCTCCCCAACAGGCCAGGATTTCAGGACTAACTTGGGTAAGAGCAGGTAAAATAAACATTTTTACTAATGAGTTGATTATTGCACCTGTTCTCCACAGTTCAGATATCTTCAAAATGTGGCTTGTTTGGTAGGCCTGAGGACAGGTTTGAAAACCAGTGCTTTAGACAAACAGGAACAGGAGCAGGAGGAGTCTGTAGACATCAGGCTACATCTAATACTTTGGGGCTTGGTTAGAAGTCTGAAAATCAGCACAAAGTTGATAAAAAAAAAACAACACATTTATGCTTACCACATAAATTAATTTTCTTTCTTGGCAGGGAGAGACCACAAATGTATTCATAACCTATAGGATGATATACTTCACCTGGAAAGCAGGGGGCGGCAAAGACAACCCAAAGTATTAAATATCCCTCCCCTCTCAGTAGTCCAAGACGAAGATAAGGAAAAGTAAAGAGATAAAAAAGGGGTACAGAGGTGCCAAAGACTGCCGCCACTACATTATTACAGGACATGTTTGTGGACTCAATGCCAAGAAAGAAAATTTATCATCAGGTAAGCATAAATTATGTTTTCTTTCTAATGGCAGCGAGTCCACAAATTAATTTAAAACCTATGGAAAACTAATACCCAAACTGTGGAGTCTACAAAAGTTTTAGAGAGGGAAAAGTAGAGAAGGTAGTCTCAAGTACTAGGCACCACCACTTGAAGAATCCTTCTCCCAAAATATACCTCCGCTGAGGCAAATCAAACCGGCAAAAACAAGATCGAATAACAGCCCTACTGTTTAACTATAGTCTCGTTTTTGAAAGTCCAGTAAGTGAACACCACACAAGTAGAATGTGATGGATGCTGTTGACCTACTTCTACATAAGCAAAAACTAAAAATTTATGAGCCAGGACAGGGAAACGGCTGTGGCTTCCAGACCCTTGCACTTACCAGAATACAGGATAAACAAGGAAGATAATTGATGAAGTTCCTTGGTAGCATGTAGATAAAACTTTAAAGCTCAAACATCTAGATTATGCAATAAACTGAGGAGGAGAAAGGAATGAAATAAAGACAGGTCAAACATTTCCATGATTGATATCATGAGATGAGACAACCTTAGGAAGAAAACCCCATCTTTGCCCGAAGTACAATGGTACACAAATGTAACACCAGATAAGGCGGATCACACTGTAAAAGGCAGATAAGCCTAAGAATCTCTGAGCAGAGGAAACAGAAGCTACACTTTCCATGTTAATAGAATGCATAGAGCCTGTGGAAGAACTCCAAAAACCAGATTAAAAAGGGTCAATCAAGTCCAAAAAAAAGAAAAAAACGTTCATGATTAAAATAGGGAATGTAATTTTAAACAACTTTCCAATTTACTATCATCACCAATTTTGTTTTTTTAGTTAAAAGCTAAACCTAGGAGGTTCATATGCTAATTTCTTAGACCTTGAAGACTGCCTCTTATCTGAATGCACTTTGACCACTAGAGGGCATTAGTTCATGTGTTTCATATAGATAACATTGAGCTCATGCACGTGAAGTTACCCTGGAGTGAGCACGGATTGGCTAAAATGCAAGTCTGTCAAAACAGGCGAGCAGTCTGCAGAGGCTTAGATACAAGGTAATTACAGAGGTAAAACGTGTATTATAACTGTTGGTTATGCAAAACTGGGGAATGGGTAATAAAGAAAGTATCTTTCTTTTTAAACAACAAAAAATCTGATGTTGACTGTCCCTTTAAATAAAGCTTTTAGTGTAGATAAAGTTTTTCATATACATGCATTAGCTATTTTTCTTCTTATGCTGCTAAAAATGAGACTTCCTCCCTGAAAGCACACTAGTTAGGGAGTGAGGAGAAAACTACATTGGTATTCAAAAGCAGTGAAAGCACTGCAAGTTTTTGTCTCATTTTTAGCAGCATTAACAGATAATTAGCTAATGCATGTATATGGCAAATCAGGTGATAGTGTTTCAATCACTGTGCAGCCTTAGGGGTCGATTTATCAAGCTGCGGTGGACAGGAGCGCACATACACGCCCCTATCCGCCGCAGCTCACATCTGACGGGCTGAAACCTGCTGCCGGAATTCAGCATTGCACAAGAACGCAATTTTGTGCTCTTGTGTAATGCCACCCCCTGCCCGCTCAGTCACACGCGGGCAGGAGCTGTCAGTCTCCGCGGTCGGACGAGAGGTTAGGGAAGCAGCAGTCTGATGACCGCTGCTGGTTAAAAACGGACTGCAGGTTCTCTTGTGATAAGAAATTAGTATGTTCAGAACTGGTAATGCAATAATCCATCAGATATGTCTATTCCCCATATAAGAAATAAGTAGATCTAAAAGCCGATAATGCAAAAAAAAAAAAAAATATTATCCGGTAAGAAATAAGCATGGTTAAACAGATATGTATGATCTCTTCTTTATGTAAGATCAAGTATTTTTTTATTAAAGTGTAATGTTGATAACCCACCAGATAAGATTATTATCTATATAACCAATAATTGGTAAAAACTAACAGATATGCTCATTCATCAGAAATGTTTTCTAAATAAGAAATAACTGATTAAAGTACTAGAATGTACAGATAAGCCACCAGACATGAATAATCACTATATAAAAGAGGTAAGGAGAAAACTGACAGCAGGAGCGAGCTACACTTAGTCTTATGGCGCGGTCAGGCCGGGCTGCGACTATACAGCTGGCCCGATGCGCTGTGTGGATATAACAGACCTGCTCAGCAGAGTACAGAGAGCGGGTCTGTAAAACAGCGTTTTTTTTAAAAAAATATTAAAAAAGGGTACATTAAGTTTTAGAAAGTTTGGCTAATATAATGTTATATAATTCTGCACTATGTGCAGAATTATATAACATTATTTTTAAAGTTTACTGACACTTTAAGTATAGGCTGTTAAGCTGTGTAAACACATCAAGCAGAAGAAATTACGCTCCATGTGGGAGAGGCAATTCTAAAATGTTCCTTCGAAGACCATAGGTAGGAATAGCACAGGTAAAAAGCTTTCAAATGTCTATATAGAGGCAAAAAGCACTATTTGTAAACAATTTAATACACTCCAGCAGATAAAATGGATTAGGAACAAATTTAAAGGGGAGAAAATATTTGGGTACTCTTTCCCTTTAATTTTTGGCCTCTCTCAGAATTGAGGGACAAAAACAATTAAAGGAAGTGGCATTTAGAAGTTGTATTGTCCTTTAAGAAGAACGTTTGTTAACTCAATGAGAGTCTATAGCATCATTAAAGTTTAAAGAAGACATGCTAGAAATCACTAAAAGCAGGGTGGAGAGGACCCAGAACAGTTGCCAATCTCAGGGGTTTCAGAGGTAATAAGTGTGACCAGCCTGTAAATCTAGGGGCCCTATGGACCTGCAGCCCTCCTTAACCACTGTATTAACCTGCATGAAAGCGGTCATCTTTTTCTCATCCATCAAACCCAACTTTTAAAGAGGCAAAATCTTACAAATGCAGCACTGTAAACACGTTTTGTAACTTATCTAGCTCAGAATAAAAGTGCGAACCTCTGTATCATCTAAATTTGTAATCTATGCATTATACAACGTCGATAAATACTAACTCATGCAGTTGATAATTAACATTTCCACACCACCAGTGGCACGAGTCTTCCTTGTCCAGCAGGACATATAAAGGGAGACATGCAATCAAGTCAGCAAGTGCCAATGACTAACACTCTACATAGCAAATCTGTCATATGATATAGTGTACCTAGTAGAAATTTGCGGTTTTATTTTAACTCAAAATTTCAGTTTATTTGGACAACATACTAAGCTGTTTTTATTTTAAAGGGACATGCCACCCACATTTTTTCTTTTATGATTTAGAAAGAGAATGCAATTTTAAACAACTTTCTAATTTACTTATCTAATTTGTTTTATTCTCTTGATATTCTTTGATGAAAAGCATATCTAGATATGCTCACTAGCTGCTGATTGGTTGCTGCACATAGAAGCCTTGTGTGATTGGCTCACCATGTGCATTGCTTTTTCTTCAACTAAGGATATTTAAAAAATTAAGCAAAATAAATAATGGAAGTAAATTGTAATGTTTAAATTTCTATTCTCTATCAGAATCATGAAAGAAAGATTTAGGGTTTAGTGGCCCATTAAGTAAATAAATATCTCCATAGAGATGGCATTGGATTATGTTAAAAAATGCTAAATAAAGATGACAGAGGTTGAGGGATGCCACCCATCAAACAAAAAAAAATAAAAAAAATAAAAAAATAAAAGAATTCTGCAGTCAGACTTACCTAAACTTGTGGGTTTGATGAGCTCATCCAACAGATCATAGAACGGCAGTTTCTGCAGTTTGATATCCGGATGGACAGGGTGAAGATTAGCTGTAAGGTGAGGGAGTTCCAGTTCATGTTTAGGTCCCAAGAGGGAGACAGGGAGAAGTGGGGAGGAGGCAGGATGACTGTCATAAGAAAGAGGAATGGAGGATGGTGACAGGTTGGCAGGCATGGTACTGGAGTGTACAGTGGGCAGTGAGAAGTCAGCGGGTGTAAGGATTTTTAGTGGAAACCGCCGTCGGTACAATTCCTTTATTTTCATTTGAACAGCAGGGCTACAACCAGCCTTTAACAAATGAAGAGCCTTAGTCAGGAGTTCGTGTTTGCGTCCGTGTTTATTGCGTCCGGCGTATCCCAAAAGAACTTGCAGTTCAGAAACTCTAAGGCTCATAACCATTTGCTTGAAAAACAGAAAAAAAAAAAATCATTGAAGGTCATAAGGATGTGAAGTACAGTTATATAGAAAATTTACTTTGCAATATACTTTCATTGTTTAAAATCTCAATAAAGGAGGGCAAAAAAAACATAATTTATGCTTACCTGATAAATTCCTTTCTTCTGTTGTGTGATCAGTCCACGGGTCATCATTACTTCTGGGATATTATCTGCTCCCCTACAGGAAGTGCAAGAGGATTCACCCAGCAGAGTTGCTATATAGCTCCTCCCCTCTACGTCACCTCCAGTCATTCGACCAAAGACCAACGAGAAAGGAGAAGCCAAGGGTGTAGTGGTGACTGGATTATAATTTAAAAAATATTTACCTGCCTTAAAAAACAGGGCGGGCCGTGGACTGATCACACAACAGAAGAAAGGAATTTATCAGGTAAGCATAAATTATGTTTTCTTCTGTTATGTGTGATCAGTCCACGGGTCATCATTACTTCTGGGATACCAATACCAAAGCAAAAGTACACGGATGACGGGAGGGATAGGCAGGCTCATTATACGGAAGGAACCACTGCCTGAAGAACCTTTCTCCCAAAAATAGCCTCCGAAGAAGCAAAAGTGTCAAATTTGTAAAATTTGGAAAAAGTATGAAGCGAAGACCAAGTTGCAGCCTTGCAAATCTGTTCAACAGAGGCCTCATTCTTAAAGGCCCAAGTGGAAGCCACAGCTCTAGTGGAATGAGCTGTAATTCTTTCAGGAGGCTGCTGTCCAGCAGTCTCATAGGCTAAACGAATTATGCTACGAAGCCAGAAGGAGAGAGAGGTAGCCGAAGCCTTATGACCTCTCCTCTGACCAGAGTACACGACAAACAGGGAAGACGTTTGTCGAAAATCCTTAGTTGCCTGCAAGTAGAACTTGAGGGCACGAACTACATCCAGATTGTGTAGAAGACGTTCCTTCTTTGAAGAAGGATTTGGACACAAGGATGGAACAACAATCTCTTGATTGATATTCCTGTTAGTGACTACCTTAGGTAAAAACCCAGGTTTAGTACGCAGAACTACCTTGTCTGAGTGAAAGATCAGATAAGGAGAATCACAATGTAAGGCTGATAATTCAGAGACTCTTCGAGCCGAGGAAATAGCCATTAAAAATAGAACTTTCCAAGATAACAATTTTATATCAATGGAATGAAGGGGTTCGAACGGAACACCCTGTAAAACGTTAAGAACTAAGTTTAAACTCCATGGCGGAGCAACAATTTTAAACACAGGCTTGATCCTAGCTAAAGCCTGACAAAATGCCTGGACGTCTGGATTTTCTGACAGACGCTTGTGTAACAAGATGGACAGAGCTGAGATCTGTCCCTTTAATGAGCTAGCCGATAAACCCTTTTCTAAACCTTCTTGTAGAAAGGACAATATCCTAGGAATCCTAACCTTACTCCAGGAGTAATCTTTGGATTCACACCAGTATAGGTATTTACGCCATATTTTATGGTAAATCTTTCTGGTAACAGGCTTCCTAGCCTGTATCAGGGTATCAATAACCGACTCAGAAAAACCACGTTTTGATAAAATCAAGCGTTCAATTTCCAAGCAGTCAGCTTCAGAGAAGTTAGATTTTGATGTTTGAATGGACCCTGTATCAGAAGGTCCTGTCTTAGAGGTAGAGACCAAG
The DNA here is from genome assembly GCF_027579735.1 of Bombina bombina. NCBI lineage: Eukaryota > Metazoa > Chordata > Amphibia > Anura > Bombinatoridae > Bombina > Bombina bombina. The sequence continues at coordinate 899,301,038 of NC_069504.1, forward strand.
GCGGACAGGATGACATGTCCACTAGATCTGCATACCAAGTCCTGCGTGGCCATGCAGGTGCTATTAGAATCACTGATGTTCTCTCCTGTTTGATTTTGGCAATCAATCGAGGAAGCAGCGGGAAGGGTGGAAACACATAAGCCATCCTGAAGTTCCAAGGTGCTGTCAAAGCATCTATCAGAACCGCTCCCGGATCCCTGGATCTGGATCCGTAGCGAGGAAGTTTGGCGTTCTGGCGAGACGCCATGAGATCTATATCTGGTTTGCCCCAACGTCGAAGTATTTGGGCAAAGACCTCCGGATGAAGTTCCCACTCCCCCGGATGAAAAGTCTGGCGACTCAAGAAATCCGCCTCCCAGTTCTCTACTCCCGGGATGTGGATTGCTGACAGGTGGCAAGAGTGAGACTCTGCCCAGCGAAATATCTTTGATACTTCCATCATTGCTAGGGAGCTTCTTGTCCCTCCCTGATGGTTGATGTAAGCTACAGTCGTGATGTTGTCCGACTGAAACCTGATGAACCCCCGAGTTTTTAACTGGGGCCAAGCTAGAAGGGCATTGAGAACTGCTCTCAATTCCAGAATGTTTATTGGCAGGAGACTTTCCTCCTGACTCCATTGTCCCTGAGCCTTCAGAGAATTCCAGACAGCGCCCCAACCTAGTAGGCTGGCGTCTGTTGTTACAATTGTCCAGTCCGGCCTGCTGAATGGCATCCCCCTGGACAGATGTGGCCGAGAAAGCCACCATAGAAGAGAGTTTCTGGTCTCTTGATCCAGATTCAGAGTGGGGGACAAATCTGAGTAATCCCCATTCCACTGACTCAGCATGCACAATTGCAGCGGTCTGAGATGTAGGCGTGCAAAGGGTACTATGTCCATTGCTGCTACCATTAAGCCGATCACCTCCATGCATTGAGCTACTGACGGGAGTTGAATGGAATGAAGGACACGGCATGCATTTAGAAGCTTTGTTAATCTGTCTTCTGTCAGATAAATCTTCATTTCTACAGAATCTATAAGAGTCCCCAAGAATGGAACTCTTGTGAGAGGAAAGAGAGAACTCTTCTTTTCGTTCACTTTCCATCCATGCGACCTTAGAAATGCCAGAACTAACTCTGTATGAGACTTGGCAGTTTGAAAGCTTGAAGCTTGTATCAGAATGTCGTCTAGGTACGGAGCTACCGAAATTCCTCGCGGTCTTAGTACCGCCAGAAGGGCACCCAGAACCTTTGTGAAGATTCTTGGAGCCGTAGCCAATCCGAATGGAAGGGCTACAAACTGGTAATGCCTGTTTAAGAAGGCAAACCTTAGATACCGGTAATGATCTTTGTGAATCGGTATGTGAAGGTAAGCATCCTTTAAATCCACTGTGGTCATGTACTGACCCTCTTGGATCATGGGTAAGATTGTCCGAATAGTTTCCATTTTGAACGATGGAACTCTTAGGAATTTGTTTAGGATCTTTAAATCCAAGATTGGCCTGAAAGTTCCCTCTTTTTTGGGAACCACAAACAGGTTTGAGTAAAACCCTTGTCCTTGTTCCGACCGCGGAACCGGATGGATCACTCCCATTAATAATAGATCTTGTACACAGCGTAGAAACGCGTCTTTCTTTATTTGGTTTGTTGACAACCTTGACAGATGAAATCTCCCTCTTGGGGGAGATAATTTGAAGTCTAGAAGGTATCCCTGAGATATGATCTCTAGCGCCCAGGGATCCTGGACATCTCTTGCCCAAGCCTGGGCGAAGAGAGAGAGTCTGCCCCCCACTAGATCCGGTCCCGGATCGGGGGCCCTCGGTTCATGCTGTCTTAGGGGCAACAGCAGGTTTCCTGGCCTGCTTGCCCTTATTCCAGGACTGGTTAGGTTTCCAGCCTTGTCTGTAACGAGCAACAGCTCCTTCCTGTTTTGGTGCAGTGGAAGTTGATGCTGTTCCTGTTTTGAAATTCCGAAAGGGACGAAAATTAGACTGTCTAGCCTTAGCTTTGGCTTTGTCTTGAGGTAGAGCGTGGCCCTTACCTCCTGTAATGTCAGCAATCATTTCTTTCAAACCGGGCCCAAATAAAGTTTGCCCCTTGAAAGGTATATTAAGTAATTTGGACTTAGAAGTTACATCAGCCGACCAGGATTTTAGCCACAGCGCCCTACGTGCCTGAATGGCGAATCCTGAATTCTTAGCCGTAAGTTTGGTTAAATGTACTACGGCCTCCGAAATGAATGAATTAGCTAGTTTAAGGACTCTAAGCCTGTCCGTAATGTCGTCCAGCGTAGCTGAACTAAGGTTCTCTTCCAGAGACTCAATCCAAAATGCTGCCGCAGCCGTAATCGGCGCGATGCATGCAAGGGGTTGCAATATAAAACCTTGTTGAACAAACATTTTCTTAAGGTAACCCTCTAATTTTTTATCCATAGGATCTGAAAAAGCACAGCTATCCTCCACCGGGATAGTGGTACGCTTAGCTAAAGTAGAAACTGCTCCCTCCACCTTAGGGACCGTTTGCCATAAGTCCCGTGTGGTGGCGTCTATTGGAAACATCTTTCTAAATATTGGAGGGGGTGAGAACGGCACACCGGGTCTATCCCACTCCTTAGTAACAATTTCAGTTAATCTCTTAGGTATAGGAAAAACGTCAGTACTCGCCGGTACCGCAAAGTATTTATCCAACCTACACATTTTCTCTGGTATTGCAACAGTGTTACAATCGTTAAGAGCTGCTAAGACCTCCCCTAGTAATACACGGAGGTTTTCCAATTTAAAATTTGAAATATCTGAATCCAATCTGCTTGGATCAGAACCGTCACCTACAGAATGAAGCTCTCCGTCCTCATGCTCTGCAAGCTGTGACGCAGTATCAGACATGGCCCTAGAATTATCAGCGCACTCTGTTCTCACCCCAGAGTGATCACGCTTGCCTCTTAGTTCTGGTAATTTAGCCAAAACTTCAGTCATAACAGTAGCCATATCTTGTAATGTTATCTGTAATGGCTGCCCAGATGTACTAGGCGCCATAATATCACGCACCTCCCGGGCGGGAGATGCAGGTACTGACACGTGAGGCGAGTTAGTCGGCATAACTCTCCCCTCGCTGTTTGGTGAAATTTGTTCAATTTGTACAGATTGGCTTTTATTTAAAGTAGCATCAATACAGTTAGTACATAAATTTCTATTGGGCTCCACCTTGGCATTGGAACAAATGACACAGGTATCTTCCTCTGAATCAGACATGTTTAACACACTAGCAATAAACATGCAACTCGGTTACAATTTTATTTAACAAAAACGTACTGTGCCTCAAGAAGCACTAAACGATTAAATGACAGTTGAAATAATGAACTGAAAAACAGTTATAGCATCACTCTTTACAAACAACACAACTTTTTAGCAAAGGTTTGTTCCCATTAGTAAAATAACACTAATTAAATTTTAAACATAAAAATTACAGAGCAACGTTTTAAATCACAGTCACTATATAAGTCTCACAGCTCTGCTGAGAGAATCTACCTCCCTTCAAAGAAGTTTGAAGACCCCTGAGTTCTGTTAGAGATGAACCGGATCATGCAGAAAATACAAGAGTAACTGACTGGAAATTTTTGATGCGTAGCAAAGAGCGCCAAAAACGGCCCCTCCCTCTCACACACAGCAGTGAGAGAGAAACGAAACTGTCATAATTAAAACAAGCAAACTGCCAAGTGGAAAAATAATGCCCAAATATTTATTCACTCAGTACCTCATTAATGCAAACGATTCTACATTCCAGCAAAAACGTTTAACATGAAAAATACCTAATAAAAGGTTTAATGTACTTTTACAGAGTAATTCCGGTGAAATACCATCCCCAGAATACTAAAATGTAGAGCATACATACATGTTCATTATAACGGTATGGCAGGATTTTTTCATCAATTCCATTCAGAAAATAAAAACTGCTACATACCTCAATGCAGATTCAACTGCCCGCTGTCCCCTGATCTGAAGTTTTTACCTCCCTCAGATGGCCGAGAAACAGCAATATGATCTTAACTACTCCGGTTAAAATCATAAGAAAAACTCTGGTAGATTCTTCTTCAAACTCTGCCAGAGAGGTAATAACACGCTCCGGTGCTATTGTAAAATAACAAACTTTTGATTGAAGTTCTAAAAACTAAGTATAATCACCATAGTCCTCTCACACCTCCTATCTAGTCTTTGGGTGCAAGAGAATGACTGGAGGTGACGTAGAGGGGAGGAGCTATATAGCAACTCTGCTGGGTGAATCCTCTTGCACTTCCTGTAGGGGAGCAGATAATATCCCAGAAGTAATGATGACCCGTGGACTGATCACACATAACAGAAGAAATAAAATAAATAAAAAGGAGGAAAACCCGCAAATTTCACAGTTAAGAGAATTGTAAGTGCAGGCTTCCTAACAATGCTACACACCTATTCTTAAACAGTGAAGCCTTGTGTACTTTAATATGGAATTGGCTAATGCTAATAAGGTGGGGGAACCTGACCACTGCAAAAACAAGTGCCAAGCAAGGTTAATGTCCCGAGTGGCGACTACATTTCATACCTTATAGCAGTATAGGGGCTAGTTGCCTTTTTAACAATCCAACCACATCGCCAGTGAATGCATATTTCAGCAGTGAGGAGGGGACAAGTTTACACAACATATGTACGTTCAGTACAAAAAATAGTTCAAAGATATGAAAAATAAATTTTCCCTGTAAATGTAGTTTATATCTTAAAATTGCTAATCTTGCCAATGAAAGGGTGGCAAGACAGATATGCGAGAGAAGGCTCACCTAAGCTGGCAGATATGGTTTAGAACTTTTTAAACTTCCTGACAATCTTTCCCTATCATAATACAGGTTACTCAGATGGAACGCCCATGAACTCTCGTAACGTCTATATATTCACCATAGCTAATTACAAGATAGAGATAGAATATATATGAACATACATATACACAAACACACACTAGAATACAGTTGTGCTCATAAGTTTACATAGCCTGGCAGAATTTATGATTTCTTGGCCATTTTTTATAGAATATGAACACCACAAAAACTTCTTTCACTCATGGTTAGTGTTTGGCTGAAGCCATACATTATCAACTGTTTAGTCTTTTTTTAATCAGAATGACAACAGAAACTACCCAAATGACCCTGATCAAAAGTTTACATACCCTGGTAACATGCACACAAGTTGAATGGCTATTAAAAAAGGTAACCATCCTCACCTGTGATCTGTTTGCATGTAATTAGTGTGCGTGTATAAAAAGGTCAATGAGTTTCTGGACTCCTGACAGGCCCTTGCATCTTTCATCCAGTGCTGCACTGACTATTCTGAGTCATTCGGAAAGCAAAATAATTGTCAAAGGATCTGTGGGAAACGGTAGTTGAACTGTTTTTTTTTTTTTTTTTTTTTTAAATATACACACACACACCAGGAAAAAGGGATATAAAAAGATATCCAAGGAATTGAGAATGCAAATCAGCAGTGTTCAAACTAATAAAGAAGTGGAAAATGAGGGGTTCTGTTGAAACCAAACCAGTCAGGTAGACCAACTAAAATTTCAGCCACAACTGCCAGGAAAATAGTTTGGGATGCAAAGACAAACCCACAAATAACTTCAGGTGAAATTCAGGACATGTGGTGTGGCTGTTTCAAGATGCACAATAAGGAGGCACTTTAAGAAAGATGGACTGCATGGTCGAGTCGCCAGAAGAAAGCCATTACTACGCAAATGCCACAAAGTATCTCGCTTACAATACGCCAAACAGCACAGAGACAAGCCTCAAACCTGGCACAAAATCATTTGGAGAGATGAGATCAAAATTGAGCTTTTTGGCCACAACCGTAAACGCTACATTCTGGAGAGGAGTCAACAAGGCCTATGATGAAAAGGTACTACTGTGAAACACGGGAGGTGGATCGTTGATGTTTTGGGGATGTGTGAGCTACAAAAAGGCACAGGAAATTTGGTCAGAGTTGATTGGTTTCAACAGAACCCATCATTTTCCACTTCCTGATTAGAGTTTGAACACTGCTGACTGGCATTCTCAATTCCTTGGATATCTTTTTAACCCTTTCCTGTTTTATACAGTTCAACTACCTTTTTCCCATAGATCCTTTGACAATTCTTCTTCTTTCCCCATGACTCAGAATCCAGAAACGTCGGTGCAGCACTGGATGAAAGATGCAAGGGTCTGTCAGGAGTCCAGAAACTCATTGACCTTTTATACACACACTAATTACTAGCAAACAGATCACAGGTGAGGATGGTTATCTTTAATAGCCATTCAAACCCCTTGTGTGCATGTTATCAGGCTAAAATCACCAGGGTATGTAAACTTTTGATCAGGGTCATTTGGGTAGTTTCTGTTGTCGTCATGATTTAAAGAGAGTAAACACAGTTGATTGATAATAAATGGCTTCAGCCAAACACGAACCATGAGTGAATGAGTTTGTGTTTTATCATTCATATTCTATGAAAAATGGCCAAGAAATCATAAATTCTGCCAGGTAAACCTATGAGCGTATATATATCTATATCTATCTCTCTCTATTAACCTTTATAAGCTGTGGGTACATGAGTATATAGTGTGTTACTGTATTTTACATACATTATATATTTAAAGTTAGCAACAAGATTTAGTGTACAGGATATTAACCCCCTGCACCATATGGGCGTAGGTACTATGTCTCAGTACTTTACACAGTGCACTGTGTTGACGTACGTTCGTCCAGCTCAGAGGTGCATGCTGCAGTCCCAAATATCAGCGGGAGCAGAAGGCATTGCCTTCATATGGTAAGGGAGCACTGATCGTGCCCCCTTACCATATAAAGACAGTGCCCATCATTACAGAAAGTGACCACGATTAGTTGGTGCTGAATGGCAGCAGTAAAAATAAAAAAAGTTTGTGAAAAAGTTAGGGTTTTTTCCCATATGATCGCGATTGGTGGCCAAATAGAGGCATTGAATATATAAAAATTGTCATAGATACCTTATGTTGTCTACTTAAAAAAAAAAAATTATATATATATATATATATATATATATATATATATATATATATATATATATATATATATATATATATATATATATATATTTATATTTTAAGGGGGGGGGGGAAGAGAACCACGCACACACTATTTCTGTTTAAACAGCAATAGCAAAAATGCTGCAAGTTCTCCGGTATTTAGGGAAAGTTTACTCTGAAATTACCAGTAGTGAAGAGGTTAATATCCTGTTAAGGAGAGTAACCATGGCTTTTTAGTTTTACAGTATTGCATTTTTTTTATTTTTAAACATTTACATAAACGTAGTTAAAATACATAAGATTATATATTTGCCAGGTGGGTGATATTAAGAAGCTGGGTGGGGGCAGTGTAGTAATCTGCAGTATTATAACATTTTCTGTTAAACTATTAAAAACAAATTGCATACGGTAACAAATTGATTTAAATGATACATTCTGCAATAAACATTGAAAAATAGATTAGCTAAAATGTATCTTAGAATGGTATTAACATATGCATAATAAAAAAAATACAATGCAAAATCCCAGTCTGAACTTTAAATGAGTTTTGTTTCTGACAAATTTCAAAGTTAGTTCCCATTTCATTAGATAATCATAAAATGCATATAAGTATATTCTGCAAATTCTTGCACATGCTCAAAGAATGTGCACATTTAGATAATTCAAGTGAATTGAAAAGGTGTCTAAATCATAACATTTTGACAAGTATTCCTTTAACATTGGCTTACATATAAGCCAGATGGCCAGTAAAATCAGATGCATACATCGTCTGAATAATGAGAAAAATTTGTTTCATGACCCTTTAAAAAAGGGACAGTCTACACTAAAATTGTTATTGTTTAAAAAGCTGGATAATGCCTTAGCTACCCATTCCCCAGCTTTGCACAACCAACATTGTATATACTTTATAACATAAAAACCTCTTAATTTCTGCCTGTTTCTAAGCCACTTATCACAGGCTTTTTTTAATTTAATTTTTTATTTGCTTTTCACAATAGAAGATCGCTAGTTCATGTGAGCCCTATAGATAACATTGTGTTCATGCACAAGAAGTTAAGATTAAGCACAACACAGTACTAAATAATGCACGTCAATAGATAAGTCAGTCATGAGATCAGGGGCCGTCAGAAGATGCTTAGATTCAAGGTAATCAGCTGTAAAATGTATATAAATATAACTGTTGGTTATGCAAAACTGGTGAATGGGTAATAAAGGGATTAGCTATATTTAAAAATTATATTGTAGACTGTCCCTTTAAGTACAGGAACAAACAATACTTCAATGTGTATTACAGTGTTGAATACCAAAGAGAAGATCTTTGAGTATCATGTCCCTTTCACTAGTTACCACATGGTACTGATAAGGACAGGAGAAAATGTAACCTCTCTATATGTTGCTGAATTAAACACATTCTTTCTGGCTCCACAAGTGCTAAAGCAACTTGCTGTAAAGCATTTAGTTATCTGGTCTCTAGTTAGCTTGGTTAGTAAACACAATATTTGCTCTAATAACAAAAGGCTACCGAGTCCAACAGTATCACAGATTAAACTATCAGTAAGCAAATATGTCAAACCAGAGAATTAAAGGGACATGAAATGCGTTTAGCTAGGTCACAGTAGTGCATTGCTTCTCCAACACAAACTTAATAAAATGCTCTAACACATTTGAGAATTTTATTTTCAATTTTAAAGCCTTTTTTTAATAAAAAAGGAGATAAACCAAATATTGTGGTTTCAGATAAACAATTAAAAAAAAATAAAATAAAGGACATACATAGCCACCAATCAGCAGCTAGCCCCCAATAGTGTATTGCTGCTCCTGAGTAAGCCGTTAAAGGGTATAAAAAGAACAAGGCAAATTTTTCTGTATGCCTTTAAACAAACTAAGAGGATGGGGCGTTCAAAGTTACATTAGCAAACAAATTATTTACAGTATTGCTATAAAAATAAATAAAAAAGTCAGTGTTTGGCAGATCTCAGGAACCAGGGATCCACAGTCCCTAGAGTTTATACTAGTAGCTAAACTACTAATATAAAAGTTTTAATCAAAAATCTTTAAGCAGCCAGACATGGGTGTTTCCCTAAATAAAACCACAACAAACAAAAACAGCAATTATTTTTAAATACCTTCTTCTAAATAGAGGCAAACAAAAAGGTTTGTTAAATAATTACTAACGGCTCACATATTTTCATTCACATTTCTCCAACAAATTCAATCTACCTTATGATATCTAGAACCGAAGCTCCATTTCTTTATAAAATACATTTTGATATTGCCCATATGACATCACTTCATCCAGCCCTCAAAAATGGGCCGTACACGGTATCACACAATGACAAATCCGATGTCTAGTTTTAGCATGTAATTAGAAGATTACCTAAAACTATGCATTTTGATTGGTTTATTTGCGCTTGCGCAGAATGCGGCACAGATGCCGACATTACCCACACTGGATTCCCAATAACGCATGCGCCTTTTACTTTCAAATTGGTTAGATAGGTTCTCCAGCCTTTCTACAGTCTTTTCGTTGTCAATATTTTATAATGCCATCATTCCAAAACTGTTCATTATTGTTAAATTATTCAGTGTTCATATTTTACTACTGAAATTATATTACAACTGCAATAGTAAAATAAAACAATTTTATTGATTTACTTACATTACTATTTCTTGCCATTTAAAAGTGGGCATAGTGAAGCATATATTATGAAATTAGCAGAAATGTTATTTGTTTTGTCTATACAATTAGTGTAAGTGCAATTCACCCATTAGGAACCCAAATCATGATTATATATTCTTTTTATATTTAAATTATTTATTAAATAATATCATATAAATTGATAAAGTTAAAATATTTTTATTATTTTGATTATTTATACCATTAAAGATTGAAATTTTAAATTATAATATTTTAGTAATTAGATTATTCAGAAAGTTTGCTCGACCTTTCTAGGGAGATTCGCTTTTGTAGTAAAGAATGCATACATATTTAATGCATAATAATACTTTATTTCAAACTTCTATTTAATAAAATAGGTTTTATTTTTATTTATTTTTATTTGCTAGTTATTTATATGAAGATTCTTAAAGTGCTCTAATGAAATATACTTACGTGTACTGCGCAGCAAATCCTTCTGATCCGCGACCGATAGGGCAGGTCTCCCACATCCAGAAATGAAAAGAAGACTGTGATGTTAACCTATATCGCGCATGCGCATCACACAGAACAATGGCCAACTTCCAACAGGAGTTGGCTGTGCGGATTGGAAAGCGGTAACCGAGTGCAAGGTAGTGGGTTTGGAAAAATTCCAATTTTCCTGGACAGTTCGCTTTGAAATGGTACGTTTTGGAAACGTGATGGGCATTGTAAAATGTCTATTTTTCATTCATATTTTAGATCTATGATTGATATTTTTGTGACTACAGCGTCCCTTTAAAACACAAGTCAAAATTAAAATATGCTGCAAGACCATGCAATTAAAGGGAAACTCAAATCAAAATCATTCAGATAGAGCATGCAATTTTAAACAACGTTCAAATTTATTTCCATTAAAAAAAACAAAAAAAAAAACTGCAGTCTCTTTATATTTAAAGATCTACTGCGTTGACTGGTAAGTTACACAAAAATGAAATACTTTTATAATGGTAGTGAATTGAAAATTGTGCATTCTCTTTATATGCACACTTTTTGAGACACCAGATCCCCCCCCCCCAAGCATGTGTGAGATTCATAGTATACATTTAAAATGTCTGATTTGCTGATGGCTGTTGCATAATACAGGGGCAAGAAAATGGAAGGATTTTGAAATTTGTCACGAAAAAACAAAACAAACACCTTCTGCTCATTTGAAATCCATAATATGTGCTATTGCATTCTCTTTTAATTATTATGTCATTTTGGTGCTTTAACTTGAAAGGAAACAAAAAATGTATAGACCTTATATCATAATGTGAACAATTTTAATAGCATGACCATGACACTAGACAAGAAGCTAAATCACTGCTTACTTCTAAAAATAATACTGCCAGCTTACAAAAAGAGGAAGTCCAGATACTGGGATTAAGAGGCTGTATATATAGTTCAAGAAACGCTGTGGGTGAATCTAATAAACCACTAATTACACTTGTGATGCATAGCAGAGGCTTATGACATCAGCTTTTGTACAACAGGTTACAAACAATCTAATAATGTGGCCATGAGTCATAAAAGTAAACACTACACACAGTCAAGACCTAATGAATTTAACCCTTTCGTGACAGGGTTAAAGTGTCTACATCGGAACACCTGTTCCGATGTAGACAAATTGAAACTACGCGATCGTGCATACGATCGCGAGATTTCAATTATTGGATCGCATCTGGGGGGCGTCCCTACAACCCTAGGAACGCCCTCCAGACCGCGATCAAGTCCTTGAAGCGCAGAAGGCTTCAGGACAGCCGTTTGATATGACGTTCTATTCCGTCATAACGGCTTTAAAGCCCAGTGTAAATATGACGGAATAGAACGGCATAACGGCGTTAAAAGGTTAAACATAAATTTGATTGGGGGAGCTACTTAGATATGTAGTACTTTTATGCTTACCCAGTAAAATGGTAATGGACAAAAGGATAAAAATGCATATAAACACACACAATTGCATTAACAGAATGGTGATTTAAAGGACCAGTAAATACAGTAGATTTGCCACAAGCAACACATGCATAATAAAAAGACAATGCAAAAGCACTTGGTCTGAAATTCAAATTAGTAGATTTTTTTTTTCTGACAATTTTTAGTTATATCTATTCCCAATCCTCCTGAATCATGTGACAAGCCATCAGCCAATCACAAATGCATATGTATATTCTGTGAATTCTTGCACATGCTCAGTAGGAGCTGGTGACTCAAAAGTGTAAATATAAAAAGCACATTTTGTTAATGGAAGTAAATTGTAAAATTGTATGCTCTGAAGTTTAATTTTAACTTGAGTGTCCCTTTAACACCTTGCTTGCCAAGAACATAATGTAACCAAGGTTTTAAAAGGACATTTGAAAGCAAATATTACACACACCGATGACATAATATATTTGCATTAACCCTCACAAAATGGTTAAAGGGCTATTTAACAGCAAATTATAGTTAGAACAATGTGATTCAACGCCCAAGAATAATATGCAACTGTATTTTTAAAAATGATATTAGTTGTTTAAACACTGAAGATCTGAGTTTAACGGTTTTGTTTCTATAGAGCAATGAGCTTTATGCTGGAACCTAGGTTTTCCCCATTATCTCTTATGCTGAGTACAATTAGAGACAAAATATAAAAAGATAAGGAGTATGCAAAAAATGCTTTGTGGAACATAGGATTTTAAAAGTAACTAAAAGGGTTTCTATAAAGCCTCGTTTGCACACTTACTGCTTTATCTATGTCAATAGATTAAATTACAGAAAAAGACGAGAAAATAAAGTATATTGCCGTCTTTCCTAAACATAATTGGATATTTTATATTATAATCTCAAATTATTAATGTCCCTTTAAACACAGGTAAAACTGCAGAAAACGGAATTAAAGAAATCAGACATATGAAGTAAATGTTGATTCTTTTGACCCTTCCTCAAAACCACAGCAGCTCATAAATGGCTCCTATTGCCAAGATATGCAAGCTCTGCTTTGATACTGAATCGCAGTTTTATAAAGGTTGTTCTGTTACAGAATTAATCTCTTTATATGAGCACTACAGTCAGAAATGTTGATGTCTTTGTATCACAAACACCTGTCCAATAGAGTCCTTACAGCAGAAATTAAACATTTGGTGTCTCATCAAAAAACAGATTATGAGCAGCCCATGACAAATGGGGTCAACTTATACTATATAGAAAACTTCTGCAAGACAGACTACATGATGCAGATAAACTTGTACAACAGAAATAAGCCTACTACTTAGAACATAAACAGAAAAAAAAATGCATTATATATTGAACCCTGCAAAAAACACAAACCACCAAGATTACTATTACCTGAAAAATATGATAGTTAAAAGGGGAAAATGACAGTGTACACAGGCAAGCAGCAGATAAGAGTTCATTGTGTTGAAAGCTCCTGAATGAACACCTTAAAAATGGGCTGGACTCCCATGCCCCACTACGATGCCGATTTCTGCCACTGCCTCCTGTACACACAGCTTTTCTTTAACCAAAAATAGGGAACAGAAATTGGAAATAAACGTTGAATTTTCAACAGGCAAAAACAGCCATTTCAAATGACAAAAGGAGCTATTTATAAATTTAAAAGGGACATTATACACTCATTTTTTTCTTTGCATAAAAGGTTTTGTAGATCTATTTATATAGCCCATAAATTATTATTTTACATGTATAGTTTTGCTTATTTTTAAATAACATTGCTCTTATTCTTAGACTCCTAACCAAGCCCCAAAGTTTTATGAGAATACCGTCAGCTACCTTCTCCAGCTTGCTCCTGTTTGTGTAAAGGGTCTTTTCATATACAAAAGACGGGGGGGGGGGTCTTATTTCCCACTTGCAGTGGGCTTTTCAACAGAGCTTCTAAGTAAGTTTTTAAACAGTTTTATACTGGATTTTTATATCAGTATATCGTATTCTTTATAGTAGTGTCTATTACATGCAGTTATTTGAAAATTAGCTTATACTGTCCCTTTAATAAACCACAGTAGGTAGTGTTTCAGTGTGAACATGTTAAAGGGAACAACATTACACATTTCAGAAGTTTACTACATCAATAAACTAAATAATTATATATATATATATATATATATATATATATATATATATATATATATATATATATATATATATACATATACATATACATACATACATACATTTTATTTTTTAAAAATTTAAATATAATCAGCAATCATGAACCAAATTGCTGAAGATATGCATAAAAAGTAAATTGTGTTTGTTTTGCAATCCAGGGACATTCCTTTGATAAGCCTTTTCCTTATCTCCCCTGCAATGGCTAGTTGCGGACAGATAAAAATGAGTTACAAATACTGGCCAAGTCATCACTGTAAATTGTTAGAGAAGCAGAACACTGACTCTATAAGAGAACCCCCCTCCATTATCAGAGCCAAATTACAGAAAAAGCTATTAAAGGCGCAGTCAACCCAAAAAATGTTATTGCTTAAAAAGATAGCTAATCCCTTTATGAACCATTCCCCAGTTTTGCATAACCAACATGGTTATATTAATATACTTTTAACCTCTGTGATAACCTTGTATCTAAGATTTTCATAGCCCCTGATCACATTAATATTTATTTATTATCTATTAACTTGCATTTTAACCAATTAGTGCAGTGTCAGCCACAACAATGGGAGAGAGCACAATATTATCTATATGGCCCACATGAACTAGCAGTCTCTTGTTTTTTTAAAAAAAAAAAAGTCTGTCTATAGTGGCTTAGAAACAGACAGAAATGTACAGGTTTAAAATGTTATAAAGTATATTAATATAACAATGTTGGTTGTGCAAACCTTGGGAATGGGTAGTAAAGTCATTATCTATCTTTTAAAATAATTGGTATTGACTGTCCCTCTAAGATAATATGTTATATGACAAATGGCCCCTAGGGTCAAGATATGCGAGCTCTGTTTTGCTTCTATTTATGCTTACAGGGACATGAAACCCAAAACTTCTCTCATGATTTAGATAGAGAACACAATTTTAAAAGACATTTCCAATTTACTTCTTTTGTCCAATTTACTCAGTTCTCTAGGGATGCTTTACAGAAAGAAAAAACCAACACATACCTAGGTAGGCTCGGGAGCTAGCTGCACCAATAGGCCTTTCCGTTAGCTTACTGATGTGTTCAGTTAGCTTCCAGTAGTGCATTGCTACTCATAAACCAAAAGGATTCCAAACTGATAATAGAAATACATTGGAAAGTTGTTTAAAAGTGTAAGCTCTGACTTTTGAAAGGAAAATATGGGCATCTTGACACTTTCATTTTCTTTTGGGTTACAAATAAATGGCTCATATCCTGTTAAAGCGTACAGCAAGGCAATATAGAATAGAAAACACTTAGCCACCTGGAACAAGAGGACAAGAAGCTTTACAATCCATCACTACATGCTGAGCACAGACACTGACCTTTTTAAATTTTAATATAGTACCTAAATTTTGTAGCAAGTGCCAGGGGCCGACACAGATTTACAACCACAGACAATTTACTTGTCAATTTAACACAGGAAAACATCAACAGCAGCATGGGGTCAATAGGAAGTGGCAATGGTAATGACACACTATACATGAATAGGGTGGAATTACATATCAGGCAATAGAGAGCATCTTTTGAAGACCACATTAGGTCTGACCACACACACCATAGGAGGCAAACTGCCTTATCTCTTCCCTAGTATAATGGGGGAGGGGGAGAGAGGGGGAGGTGAAGATAAGTGGAAGAAAGCACAAGAAAGGATAGTGCAGAAGCAGGTAATTCCTTCACTACACAGAAAGGAAAGTGTGCAGGAAAAGGACAGTATTAGCAGGGCCTGATAAATTAATTTAAAATTTAGGAACATGGATCTCGTAGAACTAGCTAGAAGCTTATTGTTAAATTATACTGATGTTTATAGCTATATTTGGGCCAATCTAAAAATAAAAAATTACAGTAAACAACTGCTCCCTGGATTTCTTAAGCCCTCTAATGTACCTGATTACATTAAAGATACTTCAACAACCTGTCCCCGGGGCCCCCAGCGATCATTGTAAATTGACATACACAGTTTTCCTTTTATGATTCAGATAGAACATACAACTCTCCAGTATTCTTCTATTATCAATTTCTCTTGTTCTCCTTAGTTGAAAAGCAGGAAGGCACATTCAGGAGTGTGCATGACTGCAGAACTATATGTCAGCAGTTTTGCAACATTATTCATTAATAAGAACACTAGATGGCAGGACGTGTGCACGTTACCTATGTAGATATCTCTTCAGAAAATAACACGAGAACAAAGCAAATTTAATAGAAATGGGAACATTTTTAAAAACGGTATTCTCTATATGAAAAAGAAAAAAAAAATATGTGCGTTTCACATCCCTTTGGCTACCCATAACTGAGCAGCAGTCCTTTTGGGTGAACACATTACTTATATTAAAGACACATAAAGGAGCAATGATTTAACGTACTGATGTGCTAAATGACCATCACTGAACTATTGCTTGAACAGAGCTGTGTTTGTAACCCTAACAAAATGGCAACACACACAATTTAAAGCAATAATTAAAACAAAAAAAATTCAAATCTGGTTCGGAATTTAAGCAATATTTTACAAGATCACTTGTAATGAAGATGTACTGCAACTTACTTTTTAATCTAACCGTGTCATTCTAATACCCGCTCTCCAGCCACCCACTTCAAACTTCATTTTTTGGTGAGCCAACAGATGATTGGAAAACAATTTCAAACCTTTAGCTCACAAAAATGACGAGTTATGAAGTGGGCGGCAAAAGTGTGGGGTATTAGAATGGCACAGTGGGATTAAAAAGTAAGTTACAGTGCATCTTCAATACAAGTGACCAATTAAAGTCCATCTAAAATATTGCTTAGATTCCACACCCAATTTTAAAACATGTAAAGTTTACCATCACTTTAAAGGGACACTGAACCCAAATTTTTTCTTTCGTGATTCAGATAGAGCATGCAATTTTAAGCAACTTTCTAATTTACTCCTATTATCAAATTTTCTTCCTTCTCTTGGTATCTTTATTTGAAATGCAAGAATGTAAGTTTAGATGCCGGCCCATTTTTGGTGAATAACCTGGGTTATTCTTGGTGATTGGTGGATACATTCATCCACCAATAGAAAAGTGCTGTCCAGAGTACTGAAACAAAAAGCTTAGATGCCTTCTTTTTCAAATAAAGATAGCAAGTGAATGAAGAAAAATTGATAATAGGAGTAAATTAGAAAGTTGCATGCTCTCTGTATCACAAAAGAAAAAACTTGGGTTAAGTGTCCCTTTAAGTCAGCTCTTGACAAACTGCTGGTCCAGAACTAAAATGTAAACTTGTGTTTAGTCACCAATAACCGGCAATATTTAGTTCAGGATCAGTAACATAGTTGATCCATAGCAAACTTAAATTTGTTAAACATAATTACATACAAGCAATGATAAAAACGTTTTAACAGTTTTATTGCTGATCTTAAATGTCCCTTTATACTTGTCATATCAAAAAGCATGAAAGAAATCACATAGGTTCCTTGGGTTAATCAATATCCACTTGCCTCCACACAATTACCACTTCTTTTACAACCATGCCATGAAGCTAGCTTTAAAATATGTCCCTAAACCTTACAATTCAGAATAACTCCTGTTTCTATCGCAGATCACCCTGTCCTCATAGAAAACATTTGTTTTAGGTAAAAGTATCATCAGTTTACTTAGACCTTTACAGTAGAGCTTGACAGTACAATATATAAACAATCTAACGTGTATACAAAATGTACTCAGAGTTATCTGCAGGTAGGTTTCAATGAAACCTGGAAAATAAGAGATTAGCCAGTACGATTAATGTATGCATAAATCTTGTTTTTATTTTTCTTAACACAAGTGAAACAGGAAATATGATAAATTGTGTCAGCCAGGATAAGAGTGTCTACAAATAAAGATCTAAAACATTTGTACACACTGCACATGTAGTCCCTTACAATAGGCCAGTTTCCCTTTACACACACTGAAACTAAAGCACCATAACACAGTACTGTTATCCACTAGTAAAAGGTTCAAATCCCCCGCTTTCGTCTCAAAACTCCTTTCACTTTAACCCACAACAAAACCTACCGTGACTATCTGGTCCCCTCGATGCTTACATCACGGATGTAACTCTGCTTTAGCACTTCGAGCGCAGCTGTAGCTTTATAAAAAGCAAATGCATCAAAGATGCCCACAACAATCGTAAGGCCTATTACATCGGACACCTACGCTATTTGGTTCCAATTCTAAACACATTAGATCAGTCCACCGGTTACTAGCTAAATATAGGACAGACTTTATGTTGACACAAATAAACAGCACCATCCTATGTGTACAGACAACACTGCTAATTCCTGCTTACATTCAATAATCGGTTTTCTGTCTCACATATGTGACACTGCGCATTAATCCCCCTGTGCTCTTCTCACGCATCCCGGGTCAGCCCATCTGCCCCCTATCCACCCCGGCCCCCCTCCGGACAGCACCAACAATAACACTGGCCGCTCCTTTCCTTCTTACTCCCAACTCGGCTCCGTCCTTCACCTCTATATATTCTACATCCCCTCGGCCCTCCAAGCCCGAGCTCCCAGTTCCCCACACCTCATGCAAAGGGAGATCCCGGCCGCGCAATTCCAGCTGCGCTTTACCTTCAGTTCCGCACTATCCGCCATCTTGCCGCTCTACGCGCAGGCGTAATGAACCCGCCGCGACGTGCTTTCGAAACGCTGCGTTACGTCACCACGTAATATTTCAATATAAGCGCCAATAGTTTGGAGAGTTCATAGCTGTGAACTGAATTTTGGGAAATGCTTTATGCTGTTTTCTTTGATAGATTGAGGCGGTGTTTATATAAACGTGTTTTCATTGACACATTTTAGTGACGCAGACCTTGCCTTCTGTTTAAGATACAGGTCTTTTCCAGGCAGCTTTTGCCTTAAAGGAACATTGTACACTAGATTTTTCTTTGCGTAAACATTTTGTAGATGATGCATTTATATATCCCATCTGGGAGTGTTTTTTGTAACAATTTATAATTTTTGCTTATTTTTGTTTTTTTTAACCTGCTGTTTTTTTTCATACTCCTAACCAAGCCCCAAAGCATGAGATTCCTGCTTGCTCCTGTTTGTGTAATCTGGCTTTTCATATGCTGGGAAGTGGGGTGAGAAACTGAGAGCTTCTAGTTTTTAAAAGGTTTTATACTGGATTTTCAGATCAGTATCTGTGCATATTCTTCTTTATAGTAGTGTCTATTACATGCAGCTATATGAAAACTGGTTTATACTGTCCCTTTTAGTTCTTTTGTGTAAAAAAAAAAAAAAAAGATGTTTGTGGCTTTCCCCATGTTGCATTATTATTCTCTCTGGACTGTAGATATATTTAATTTTATTTCGCTGGAGTGTTTAAAAAAATGTACTTTTCACTGTCTCTCAATGTTTGAAAATGATTAACCAAACTAGTATTTAAAAATATACATTATCTTAGGAGACAAGATTACAGTACAGACTAATACATTATTTTGTTTTCTAATACAGATGTGGTATGCTGACCCTTTGAGTGTCCGTTCTCAAATAGCAGGTTGGCAGTCTTTACAGGTTAGGAGCCTGTCCACCCAATTTTGCAGGTGTCACTTATTAATCACTCCGGAAAAACATGTTTTTGTAGTGTTCTCCACAAAAATTTTGCAAACCGACGCAGCATTATGAAGTAGCCCGGTGGGGGGGTGGGCAGTGTATTCTTCTCTGAGGAAGAACACTTTGGATGATTTAAAGGGAGGTTAAACACTATTACTGCATTATTCTACAGTCTTCTAACAGATTAGCATACCAGCCATTATATTAGAATACAGTGTTGGCTGTAATTGTTTTTCAGTGGTCAAACACCACTCACTACTTTCCTTATTTGGAGGAGCCAATCCAGACTTGAGTCTATAGCCAATTGGTCGTGTCAACAAAATATCAGGTGTTTGGCTTCAGTAAAAATAATTATTAACAAAAACTGATTATTAGGAACAGCTGTGTGAAAAGGTTAAAGTGAAGGTCAATTTTGACGAAAAAGTGTCTTGTTTTTAATAATCCTATTAAAAACAAGGGCACTTTAATAAATCAAAATTGACATTTCAAGCGTTTTCTGCAAAAATTTACCTTTTAATCCTGGCAGCCGCTCCATCAATTCCCATGGCCGCCGGCAGCCTCTGCTTACGTCAGAAATGATGATGAATCCGGCTTCCTCCAATCACAGCGTTTTCCCCCACCCGTGGGGGGATCATGGCCTGAGGGAACGCCCTGATTAGATTAAGCCGGATTTATAATTTTGGACCCGTGAAGAGGACTTGCGACGGGCAGAGGAAGTGCAGCAGCGGCTCTCAGGATTAAAAGGGAAGTCTTTGAAGAAAACTCTTGAAATGTCAATTTTGATGAATTAAAGTGCCCTTGGTTTTTAATAGGATTATTAAAAACCGGGCACTAATTTGTCAAAATTGACCTGCACTTTAAACTCTGAAGCCTGCTGTTTGCTTTTTAAGTTTTCAGGACTAAATTACAGGAAATCAAGGCAAAGTAATCAATACATGTTTTAGATTGCTATTTACTTGCTTTTTCAGTAAAATACTGTTTGCTCCACTTCTTTCAAGAGAGGCTGGAGTATCTCAATTAAGGGACATTAAACTGCTGGACAAAACAGCATGTTTACTACGCACTTTGCTTTTGGGTTTTCTGCAGTTCTATTCAAAGCTGTTCTCCTATTTTAACCCCTTACTGGTGTCACTAGTCAAGTACCACATCTTTATTCCTGGCACCACCATCTACTTTTACTCTGTTACAGAAGCAGTGCACATTCACAGATCCGTAATACCACCAGCTTTTTGATAGCTGTATTATGTGTGTGTGTTACTGACACAGATCAAGAATATACTGTCACTGCAGGCACCAGAAAAAATTTCACAGACTGCTTCTATAGAGAGTTGTTAATTTAGCTAAATAACCAGTTGCACATCTACCTCTGCTGATTACTTTATTCAACCACACAGTACTGGATTCTGCCAATAGGAAGCACCAGCACTAAGCACTCCCACCTCTTCTCTGGCCACTCTGCATGCTGGTGGATGTAGTTTCAATTTATGGCCCAGGAAAGATGCAGTTGGTTGCATGGCGATCAGTGCTGTAAACTCTCAGGAGGCTGCAGAGAGTATAGTGTAACTTTAGGGCTCTACAATCAAGGTGCCACACTTTAGTTTTATGGCTACCAGGATTTGTTTGTTTACACTAGGGGTGTGCATCCAGCTGCTTCGGTAGTATCCGAAGGCGGCAACTCGCTGCATTCTACTCTTTTCGGAGCCACATTTATTCTTGTGAAAGTGTGCGTTTGCGCAGATCTTATTGTGTTGCCATCACTTTCCGTATTCAGATGCTACCTAAGCAACCAAATGCACATCTCTGTTTTACACTATTTTGCTAGAGTTGCTTAGTAACTTACTTTGAAATGCTAATTTCCCCCTAAAAGTAACCAAGTTGCTGAGCAAAAAATAAATTATGGAGGGAGGCAAATGCTTAACACCTAACACAATTTTTTTTGCACTTGTAAACTGGGGGCACAACAGAAGCTGATAACAATTTAATCCCTAGACGCGTTGATGTTCCATGCTGTCCTAACAGCACTGGGCTTTACCACTGTTAGGACAGCATGGAATGTCTTACCTCTTTTGAATTTCTGCACCCTCCTCTTTTTAGGGAACTGGGGGCAGGCTTAGCATCGTAGGCAGTCTTCCATGATCCAATCCCAGCCTCGAAATCATGTGATTGCAGCGCCGATCACGTGATTTAGTTTTTTTCAAGCAAGTTTTTACATCAGTTCTTTGATCCAATGTTAAAGACTTCCTCCGACATAAAGGGTTAAACCAGACTGATAATTTCATTTATTAGCTGCTACATCAGATGAGACAGTTGACAACAGTATATTGTAAACTATATTTTCACTTGCACACACTTATTAAAGGGAAATGAAAGTTAAAATTAAAGTACCATGGTTCAGATAGAGCATGCCGTTTTAAAACAATTTAATTTCTGTTACTAAACTGACTTTCTTGTCTTGGTATCCTTTGTTAAAAACATGCCTCTTGTCATTGGCTTATCAGATGTTTTCAGCTCTGGATCTGACTTTAAAGGGACATTATTATCAAAATATTAAATGCTCTTATCTTTTAGAGCATGCCACTTTAAGACTATTGATGCTAGGTGGTATTTTTACTGTGTTTAACCCCTTTGCGGGGGGTTAAAAACAAAGTAGTCTACGGGCAATAGTCTTAAAATGACATGCTCTAATGTTGTTTAGGTGTGCATTATTCCCATCTTCCCAGGACAGATCTATCATCCTTTTTAGCTTTTAAGTGGAAAGAGTCCCTAATGGACCCGTCATTGATCTAAACTTTTTCCAAAATGGAAGTCACTTCTGGGCTTATATTCAAACTACATAGTCTACTAAGAGCTTGGGTTTTAGTGGAATAGTTAAAAATATAATGGGGCCGATTTATCAAAGTCTGGCAAACATGATACAATGTAGCATATCAGGTCCACCAGACATTACTGAATGCCGACAGCATACGCAATTCTAGTGAACTGCTTGTGCAATGTTGCCCCCTGCAGATTCGCTTGGGGGGTGTCAATTGTGGTGGTAATTAGTACCAGAATATTAAAACAAAAAGGGTTGTCCACTTTTTAAAATTATTTTATTGGAAGACAAATAATATAGGTATGAAAAATTAACAATTACAGTACCTACAAGCTACAAAAGTATAAAACAAGCCTCAAGAAATATACCAAAAGCTACAACATCCAGTCCAAATTATACAGGGCAACTTTATCTTAAATAAACCCAGATTAAGCAATACTAACTAAACATAGTGAACCAGAGAATCTATCCCAAGGAAAATGCACAAGAATGCTAATATACTCCAGTTCAGTCCTCCAGTGTGTCAGAGTGCCAGAAATCAGACTGAGACGAGAAGTGCAAAAATAATCGCACCTTTATTCGTAGCAAAAGATAATAAAAAGTCCACAAGTCAAATAACAAGCTAGGAGTCAAAACCAGAGCTCGTAGTCAGACGAGCCGAGTAAGGAGCCAAAGCGAAAAGACGAGCCGGAATCAGGAACAAGCAAAACAGCAGAGACAGGAACAAGCCAGGAACCAGGATGGAAATCAGGCAGCCAGGTAATACACAGGAACTCTCACAAACAGGTCTGAGACAACGCAAAGGCAAAGCATACTGAACAGAGGCCCTTTAAATAATAAGTGATGACATCACAAGTCTGAGACTGCATCCTGTCTCACATGGATGATGCACATCAGTCTGGCCATAAAAGGAAGTGTAGGAAATGAGCAGCATCCCCCAAAATGCACCATAGTCAGGAAGAGAGGTGAGTAAAATGGCTGCCAGCAGCACATGGCAAACAACAGGGAAAAAACCCTGACAGTACCCTCCCCTCAACGACCCCTCCCCTGCGGGAGGAAAAAAGGCTTATTGGGGAAATGGGCATGGAAGGCACGGAGGAGGACAGGAGCATGAACATCAGAGGAGGGAACCCAAGAACGCTCCTCCGGACCGTAGCCCCTCCAGTGAACCAAATACTGTACACGGCCCCTGGACATACGAGAGTCAATAATGCTGCTGACCTCATACTCATCATGGTTGTCAACAAAGATAGGACGGGGACGAGGCAACACAGTGGTAAACCGATTACAAACCAATGGTTTCAAGAGGGAGACATGAAAAACATTGGAGATGCGCATTGCAGGAGGAAGGTCAAGAGCGTAGGCCACAGGATTGACCCGTCGGAGTATTCGAAAAGGACCAACATATTGGGGAGCCAGTTTATTGGAAGGCACACAAAGGTTCAAGTTGCGGGAGGACAGCAAAACAGCCTGGAACTTTTGGCTCTGCATAGAACGATGAAGGCAATCCTGAATCTGCACCCACGTGGAACGGAGTTGCCGGAGATGCTCCTCCAAAGCCGGAATACCCTGAGACATGAATGAATCGGGCAACAAGGATGGTTGAAACCCATAATTCACCATGAATGGGGATAACTTGGAGGAAGCATTAATAGCACTATTACGTGCAAACTCTGCCCAAGGTAACAGTTCAGACCAATTATTGTGGTGATCTGAGACATAGCAATGGAGGAACTGTTCCAGAGGTTGATTAGACCGTTCCGCAGCCCCATTGGATTGAGGGTGATATGCCGAGGAGAAGGAAAGCTGGATCCCCATTTGAGCACAAAAAGAACACCAAAATCTGGAGACAAACTGGCTACCCCGGTCCGACACTATCTCCTTGGGTAACCCATGTAAACGGAAGACCTCCCGGGCAAAAATCGAAGCAAGCTCCTGAGCGGTAGGCAGCTTCATCAAGGGCATGCAATGTGACATTTTAGAAAAACGGTCAACCACCATAAGGATAACAGAATTGCCATTGGAAACAGGGAGCTCGACAATGAAGTCCATGAAAAGATGTGTCCAAGGACGCTCACCATTAGCACAGGAAGACGTTGAGGAGTCTTATTCTGTGCACAAACTGAGCAGAAGGCAACATACGCAGCAATATCAGAACGAAGACCTAGCCACCAGAATTGTCGAGTGACAGACCAAATCATTTGGTTCTTGCCTGGGTGACCTGCGGCTTTAGGATAGTGGTAAGTGTGCAAAAGTTTAGTTTGAAGATTCTCAGGAACAAAACACTTACCACTAGGTTTCTCAGGAGGTGCATTGGTTTGTGCAGCCAGGATCTCCTCCCCCAAGGGAGAAGTCAAATTAGTACGTATGGTAGCCAAAATATGGTCAGAAGGTATAACAGGAGTAGGTACAGACTCCTCCTTGGACAGAGGGGAAAATTGTCGAGAGAGGGCATCAGCCCTAACATTCTTACTACCAGGCAGGTAGGAGGCCACATATTTAAACCGAGACAAAAATAGCACCCATCTGGCCTGTCGGGGCGACAAACGTTTTAGATAGATAAGTTAAATTCTTGTGGTCAGTAAGAATGAGCACTGGCACGCTAGTACCCTCGAGAGAATACCTCCATTCCTTGAGTGCCAAAATTATGGCCAGTGATTCCCTGTCGCCAATTTCATAATTGCACTCCGCTGGAGACAATTTCTTAGAGAAGAAACTACATGGATGCAAGGAACCGTCAGGCGTAGGATGTAGAGACAAGAGGGCACCTACTCCACTCTCAGACGCATCGACCTCAAGAACGAAAGGCAGGACAGGGTTAGGATGAGCCAGAACTGGAGCGGCAGCAAAGGCAGTCTTAAGACTATCAAAGGCCTTAACGGCAGTAGGTGACCAATGGAGTGGATCATTCGCTTTACGGGTCATGTCTGTGATAGGTTTGACCAAGGAAGAAAAGTTTTTAATAAACTTTCTATAGTAATTGGCGAAGCCCAAAAAACGCTGAATAGACCGAAGACCAACTGGGTGAGGCCACTGCAGAACTGCAGATAACTTGTCAGTATCCATGGAGAACCCTGCAACAGAGATAACAACCTAGGAAGGTTACTTGAGTCTGATGGAACTCACATTTCTCGAGTTTACAAAACAGGCCGTTCTCACGTAGTCTCTGAAGAACCTATGTAACATCAGAACAATGAGCCTCAAGTGTGGGTGAGTGTATGAGGATGTCGTCTAAGTACACCACAACACACTGTTGCAACATATCTCATAGGACATCATTAATAAATTCCTGAAAAACAGCAGGAGCATTACATAGGCCAAAGGGCATTACAAGATACTCATAATGCCCGCTCCTGGTGTTAAATGCTGTTTTCCATTCGTGGCCCTCCTTAATCCTAACGAGATTGTACGCTCCTCTCAAATCAAGTTTACTAAAGACCATAGCTCCCTTGAGGCAGTCAAAGAGTTCCGTAATGAGCGGAATAGGGTAAGCATTCTTCATGGTAAGACGATTAAGACCCCTATAATTGATACATGGTCTTAACTCGCCACCCTTTTTCTTCACATAGAAGAAGCCAGCCCCTGCAGGAGAGCAGGATTTGCGGATGATTCCCCGCGACAGAGCATCGGCAGCATACTCCTCCATAGCACAATTCTCTGCAACAGACAGAGGGTACACCCGACCCCGAGGAGGAATGGCTCCGGGTTGCAGGTCTATGGCACAATCGTAAGACCGGTGAGGAGGCAACGTACCGGCACGCACCTTGTCAAACACGTCTAGGAACTCTCGGTACTCCTCTGGCAATTGAGATACCGAAGAAGTGCACAAGACTTTAACTGGTTTCCAAAAGACAAGTGGAAATACATTGCGAGGACCATGACAAAATTTCGGACTTGCGCCAGTCAAGACTGGGATTGTGCTTTTGGAGCCAGAGATAACCCAGAACCACCGGAAAATGCGGAGAGTTTATCACCTGGAACTGGAGGGTTTCAAAATGGAGAGCCCCAAGTGCCATGGACAACAGAGCAGTTTCGTGAGTAACAAGTGCGGGCTGAAGGAGCCTGCCATCAATGGCCTCAATAGCAAGCGGAACGGACAGAGGCAAAACAGGAATGTAGTGCTTTGATACAAAAGCACTGTCAATGAAATAGCCCGCAGCATCGGAGTCAACAAGAGCCTGAGTGAGTGACTATGGAGGAATCCACCCAAGAAAAGACAACCGTGACAAAAGGTTTCTCCTTAAGCGGTTCCGGGGACGAGGATAAACCACCCAAGGTCTGCCACCAACAGGACCTTAGGTGTGAGCGTTTCCCGGCTGTGTAGGACAAGACTTCAAAAGGTGGCCCTGTAACCCACAAAAGAGGCAGAGCCCCTCCCTCCTCCTAAAGGCCCTCTCCGCCACGGAGAGACACGTGCATCCCAACTGCATTGGCTCAGCTCAGCAGTACCTGGTGACTCGGGACCAGGAGGCGAGGGAGGCATGGCTGGGAACGAACATGTAAGAGACAACGGAACAGGAGGCTTCCGAAAGCGCTCCTTGAAAGAGGGCCTCTCTCTGAGTCTGATGTCAATTAGGATCAAAAAAGACACCAATGCCTCGAGATCCTCTTGTAAATCTCTGGCAGCAACTTCGTCTTTAATCGCATCAGAGAGCCCATGAAAGAAGGCGGCAACAAGGGCTTCATTGTTCCAACTTACCTCTGCGGCAAGCGTACAGAACTCAATAGCAACATCAAATACCTTTCTAAGGAGGCCACAAATTCAGGGTAGTTTGATATCGCAAGTTTATTAGTCTCCCACAAGGGATTAGCCCAGGCAAGAGCAGTATCAGAGAGTAATGAGATGAGAAATCCCACCTTAGCTCTGTCAGAGGGAAACATCTCAAAGTAAATGCCCACCTGGTTCAAAAACCCTCTGCACTTAATAGGATCGCCTCCATATCGCTGAGGTAGAGGTGCAGAGCCGGACATGCTCCTGGTAGGCATAGGTGCAGCAGCGGAAACAGGAGCAGCCATAACTTGCGAGACACTTTGGTCCAAATGTGCAGTGCGAGTCAGCAGGGTTTGCAGGGCTAGTGCAAATTGATCCAAGCAGTGATCCTGTTCATCCATCCTGGAAATGATGGCCGGTAAAGGTGGATTATTAGCACCATCAGGATTCATGGCCTTTGCGTAATGTCAGGGTGCCAGGAATCAGACTGAGACAAGAAGTGCAAACATAATCACACCTTTATTCATAGCAAAAAATAATAAAAAGTCCACAAGTCAAATAACAAGCCAGGAGTCAAAACCAGAGCTGGTAGTCAGACGAGCCGAGTAAGGAGCCAAAGCGAATAGTCAGACGAGCCGGAATCAGGAACAAGGAAAACAGCAGAGACAGGAACAAGGCAGGGATCAGGAACCAGGAAGGACGTCAGGCAGCCAGGTAATACACAGGAAGTCTCACAAACAGGTCTGAGACAATGCAATGGCAAAGCATACTGAACAGAGGCCCTTTAAATAATAAGTGATGACATCACAATTCTGAGACTGCATCCTGTCTCACATGGATGATGCACATCAGTCTGGCCATAAAGGGAAGTGTAGGAAATGAGCAGCATCCCTCACAATGCACCATAGTCAGGAAGAGAGGTGAGTAAAATGGCTGCCAGCAGCACATGGCAAACAGGGAAAAAACCCTGACACAGTGCTCTCTCATCAGTTGCTTCCAGGAGGTGAGGAAGATAAAAAGTGTGTATAGTAACTGTTGGCTCCCATTATATACTTACTTTACTTAAGGTGTGTTCTACTATACACCAATCAAAGGCTACATGGGAGTGTCCTTTTAGAGAAAGACTAGGCCAAAGCCTAGTCTATGTTTTAAAATGTTTGTAAAATCACAGTATAATTTAAGAATTAACTACTTGAACACTCTAGGGATAAATTCTCTGGTTTTATGACACCACATTCCCCCACCTTGATTTCTCCTATGTTGCCCCATTTTCTATTTATACCCATTAATACAGAAGAACCCAGTGGGAGCAAAAACCTTATAGGAAAAATTCAACCCACCGTCCCTCCGGAATAAATCCCTGTACTTTCCTAGGACTGTCAAATGCTAACCTAAATGTTATACAATTAATAATAAAAAAATAACTATTATTCCCAACACAATCCAAACAAATTTATACAAGTCAGAAAAACAAATTATCAGAAGATAGAGAGAAATGTGGGTGCATGATGGTGGGTTTGGCAAAGCATACTTACCTGAGTAAGCATGTGTATGTGATTGTAAGTGTGAATTTATGGATCATGAAAACTTTATTAGAAGAGTATGCAGTCGTGCCTGAACAACAAGAATAACAGTGATCAATTCTCCGGGTTTATTGATGTGGTGTCATAAAACCACTCATACGCAATCTGGCGGATTGATGTCCGTAGCCTCAGAGGCGGCGGACCAGTGGTCCTCATAAGACCACTGCTTCATAACTGCTGTTTCCAGCAGTCCGGCTTGCGTGGAAACAGGCATCAGGGGCCATTCAGACCTTGATAAATCGGCCCCAGAGTATTGTTATGAGAAGCATATATAGGAAATTATGATTTTTCTGATATACATATTTATTAAGATAAAATAGAAGGTGCCACTAGGAATGTTTCCATACCGTTTATGAGATTTGCATGAGAGCTCATACTATTCAACAAATAAAAGTGACCATTACCTTACTGTTGTGGTAAAATGAACGTGTGGGATAGCAGAGTGTAAACAATATCGCCCTATTATAGATTTTTTACATAAAACTATTGCTTGTGGTTTTCGGGCACTAGTTTCAACTAGGGATTTTTTGGGCATGAGAAGAGCATTCCCGCTATCTGGAGTGTTGTATAAGGGTTAATATACCTAACTGTACATATGTAATAGTTATAAAAAGAAACAAGTAGTCTAGAGCCTGGTTTCTCAACAGCCGGGCCGTGGCCCAGTACCGGGCCGTGATAGCACTGCTGGTGGGCCCTGACCTGTTATGCCCCCACTGCACACTCTTACCCCACTGCACACAAGGGGCAGACTGAGACCAATCAAGGCCCCAGGAAAACTGTCTCACACTGACCCAAATGTATTCAAATGTATGCAAAAGAACATGGTAGCCTCCCTGCCCTAACCCCAACAGGCCCATCAACCTCCAGAGCCAGGACCCCCAACATTAAGGGCCAAAGAAAGGGCCCCAACCTCCAGGGCCAGACCTCACACTCCATGTCCCTCACAGCGACAGACCCTCGGCAGGACCCCCACACTCCAGGGCCCCCACTAAACCCACATTGAACTGCTTAGTTACTGATAGGGCAAATCCCTGCTGCTTAATATATATATATATATATATAAAAATAAAAACTACTGTGCCCTGGACATGTCCAGCTAAAATTTACCGGGCCTTGAGGTCACTTTGGTTGAGAACCACTGGTCTAGAGAACTTTATAAACAATTTTCCATAGCAAAATTTAAGTTCAACCAACAAACAAAATAATCTGTAAACATATCAGCCTATAATAGATTATTTGCAATTACCATACAGGCATCAGTTTATGAATGGAACCTTATAGCTATATGATTGTCTTGAATAGTAGGAGGAAAGCCTGCTTTCCATTTTTCAGGTGCCGCATCCAGAGGAGGGTCATGTGGTGTAGAGTTTGTCCCAAATAGAAGAAGAGTATATGAATTAAGCAGTCATACTTTTTGGGATGTGTCTAGTCTTGAAAACTTTTGTATATGCATTCCCCATAATCCCTTTATGTAGTGTTAACAATTGAGCAGTATTGAGCTTCTGATCTGGGTTCAATGAATTCGAGTTAAGAGCAGTTCCTTCTAATCTGTCGGTCATGATCTGGATTAGTTCATCGGCTAGGACCATGGTAGTCGGGACTGGCAGCAACAAGATGGGTGATCCAATTTTTGTTTTGGTTGCACCGGGGCTCTTCAGTGAGGTCTTTGGGCTTTTATCTGTGGTTGCCATATCCTCGTTTGGCTTTACTAGAGGAATCCACATGCTGCCTAAGATGTGTGTGAAGGAGGCTCCTGTTCAGTCGGCTCTCCATGGATTAACGGGGTGGTCTATATGAGGGTGTTGTGAGCTCAGCAGGCTTTGTGGAGATTGTTACAAGTTGCTCCAAAGCTTCTGCTGATAGTGCCTTGTCAAATAAGGTTTGTAGTAGCCTTTCCAATTTTAGGTATTGAGCATCAAGCCGGTTTAAGAAAACATGATCGCACATGTCTGTTGTGTGTCAGATTTTTGACAAATAATGCTGCTCAGTGTCCGTAATTGAGTGCAGTTGTAGGCTGTATAAGTTAGGTTAGGTTGCACAGAAGTGAGCAAAAACCCTGGGTCACCAAGGGGGGGGGGGGTGCTGCCTATTAGTAAAAGCTGCCGCTTTAGGCGTATGACATCTGAGTCGTGGCTCCAGGTTTATGTAGACAACAAATATGGTCTCAAAATATTGCTCTTCATGAAGGAGTGATATATGATGATATTCTGTATGAATGCCGTCTCTGGGATCCAATAATCGGCGGATAGTTAGAAAATCTTCTTGAGCTCTCGAAAGTGCATCCTGTCACGGACACTGTATGGACATGCCCCCTGTGAATGGCTTCTTAAATAGCTCAATAAATGTATGTAGATATGACTGGATAGCTTTTTTTTTAAGTTTTGTTTTATTTTTTTTACACCTAGGACTACATAAAACAAGTTCTTTCCAAGCAAATCTACAACATTGTTTCGCTGTATTTTAAGTTCAACAGACTAGATCTAGGGGGCTCAGGAAGATCAGTGCAATAATGGGAGCTAGCTGATTATTGGTGGCTACACACAATATGCCTCTTGTCATTGACTCGCCAGATGTATTTTGCTAGCTACCAGTAGTGCATTGCTGCTCTGCAGCTGATTTTGAATGGACATTAAACAAAAAAAGTTTATTTTGGGATTCAGACAGAGCATACAATTTGAAAATATTTTACCTCTGTTATAAAAAAAATTTTGTTCATATGGTATTCTTTGTTGCAGAGTATACCTAGGTCGGTAGTGCGCTAGAGCACTACAAGGCAGAAAGCACTGCAGCTATCTAGTGCTCCTGCAAATGTATTACATTGTTAAAAATAGTTTGCAAAACTGCTGCCAATAGAAACTATCAGACTGAAGTAAATTTGATAATAGAAGTAATTTGCAAAATTTATAAAAATTGTATGCTCTGTCTGAACTATGAAAGAAAAATGTTACAAAACGTTATCTCTTGAAAACAAGTTGTCACGAATACCTTATGATTTAGCTGCCGGGGGGGGGGTTAATTCTCCCCATTATAAGTAGTTTCAGAGTTCCACTTGAATAAATGTTATCATATAGGCATTGGTGCATTCAGGTCGTAAAAGTGTTGATTTTAGAGACACAGAACAGTGCCTCTTCACAGAAACTGATAAGGTCAATAAAGGGACATGGGTATAAGGTAGATATGTGTTTAAAACATGTTATGACATTAGATGAAGGTAAATATGCGCACTTGTTCACTACTTTAAGCAGTGAACAAGTGCGCATGCGCGTGAAACGCGTCTGCATGGAGATCAGTTCATCTACCTGATTGTTCGTGTCACTGCTGGCTTCTGTGTTGGATGTTCTTTCAGCACGTCCTTTTAAACTTTTTGGAATAAAGCTTGGAGTTTTTACTTTTTCAGCTGCCTGGAGTGTCTTTACTATATGACTCTCTACACACGCTGACTTGGAGCCTTGTTTGTGGAGTTTGAGCGCCTCTTGACTTTTGTATTGTTGTATATCTCTTATGTTTGGGGCGTGCACGGCAGTCCCGCTCAGAGTAGCAGCCAATCCGCTGGCCGTATACAGGGGGTGTGTCCATAGCACCGGTTCCGGGCCTATCCACCGGACTTATCTGAAGAGCGCATATTACAGTGACTTGCGACTATGTGTTGCATTCTCTGCAGAAAGGTATGTCCGAGAGCTATACTGCAGTTGTTGGAAACCTGATGACAGCCTTTAAACAGTGGATCAGAGGACTAAAGATTGCCACTATAGAAGAGCTGGAAGATCTGATGGTGAAGGAGCAATTTATGCAGCTGTGCCCAGCAGAAGTCCAAGAAATGGGTTTTGGATCGTAAACCCCAAACCGTATTGGAAGCGGGTGAGCTTGCCGATTTTTACACAGCCAACAAGTCACCAGGGAATGGGAGAAAATCCTTTGTTAAGGGGGCATCCACCTGGAAAGGAGCTGCTCCACAACCCCCCTTCACAAAGCCTGTTGTGCCTTTGTTTAACATGTCTGTTCCCTCTGGGAAAGGAGGGGCAAGTGCTGCACCTGGGCAGGGGGATACCCGCAGGTGTTTCGCTTGCAACAAAGTGGGCCACATCAGCTCCACTTGCCCAGAGAAGATTAACTTGGCGCAATCAGCTGGAGTGGGTAATCCCTCAGAAATACCAGCATCTGTTCTGTTCGTTACACGTCCAGAGGAAAGCAACCGGGAGAACTTGCAACCTGTACTTGTTGGAACTAAGGTAACACTTGGGCTTCGGGACACAGGTGCCGAAGTGACTCTTGTACGTCCAGGGCTGGTGAGCTATAAAGACATTATTCCTGGCAGGACTGTAGCAGTTAAAGGGATTGGGGGAATGCAACTTGCAGTGCCTATGACACGTGCATATCTTGATCGGGGAGAGGTTTAAGAAATGTGGGGGTATCTGTAAAAATTCCTAATGATGTTTTACTGGGTACTGATCTGGGTAGATTGTTATCTCTTTATGTGCCTGACAATGCTACATGTGACCTAGTGACATTAGTTGTAGACCCTTATGTGAAAAGGGCTGTGTGTAAAAATTCTTAGAAACATTCTGACCAGGAGGGAGGACAAAGTGCATGTGGGCAAAGTGCTGTGCCTGAACTGGGGGTGTCTGTGCTGAGATGTGAACCTGTAAGAGAAGAGACTAACCGGGGAGAAAGACGGATAGATGATGTGTGTCTTCCTGTGATTGAACCAGCAGTATCTGCAGAATTAAAGTTAACTGTACAGTGTGAGAGTGACTGGGGAGAAAGGCATATAGACTGTGATGGTCTGTCTGTGCCTGAACCGAGTTTAACTGTACAGGAAGAAACTGTTTGTGAGAGGAGGCAGATGAGTAGTGGATGTCTGTCTGTGATTGAATCAGTGGATTCTATAGAAGGAAGTAAGGATATGGGGGAAGAGAATGACTGGGTGACTGGGCCGCTGGATGATGTGTGCCGGTCTGTGCCAGAACCAATTGAGTCCCCTGTGGAAAGACAGGATATATGGGATAAATGGCAGATGTCTGCAGCAGTGTCAGAAGGATCCCAAATTCTGTGTGAGGATGTGAAGTGGCAGACTGACTGTGAGAGAGAGCAGGGGGGAAATGTAGCCCACTCTATGACAGATGCAGCAGCACCCCATAATCCATATGTGACCTATAAACAGACTGCACAGACTAGGGGATAGAGACTGACACAGACTGCAGACACAGGGGGCAGAAGTACAGAGAAGTGTATTTACACAACCCCACAGTGCCATTCAGCAGATACACTGATAGGTGTGCAGAATCAGAGTCCACAGCAATCTCAGCAGATAGGACCCACAGTGGAGAAGTGCAGTACACACATTTTACTCCAGTTAAAGGGCAAGGGTAGTTAAGCAGCAACTGATGGCACACAATATGTTCAGAAAGCACACAATATGTAGCAAGACCCTAGGCTTCACAGACACCTCTATTATGTGCCATTCAGGGACAAGATGGGGGAGGTACCTGCAAAACTCAGAGATGCCAATGCCATATTCCTACAATAACTGTTGCAGGATTTTAATGCCAGAGAGGGAGTATATGAGATGGAGCAAAATGTTCTTGTACTAACACCAATGAGGCAGAACAAGCTACAGGCTGCATGGGAGGGTCCCTGCAATACATTAAATCAGCTGGGTAGAGCAACTAGTGTGTCATTTTTAACTGGAGGGCTTCATGATGGCAAAACTTCTATGTGCAACTTGTCTGGCAATGGTGTTCTCACTGCAAGGGGACGCTCCCTTTGATACCCAGCTGAAGTGGCTTGTGGCCACCTCCCTTTTGCATCTCATATTGGGGAAAGTGTCACGAATAACTCATGATTTAGCTGCCAAGGGGTTAATTCTCTTTAGCCTGTGAGCTAAAAAACTTTTTTTTTTTCAAGAAGATCTGTGTCCTGTGTTTATGTTGGTTGGTTTTTTGTGATAAAACCAGACCCCATTATAAATTGTTTCAGAGTTCCACTTGAATAAATTTTATCATATAGGCATTGGTGTATCCAGGCCTTAAAAGTGTCGGTTTTAGAGACAGAGAACAGTGCCTCTTCATATAAAATGATAAGGTCAATAAAGGGACATGGGTATAAGGTAGATATGTGTTTAAAACATGTTATGACATTAGATGAAGGTAAATATGACAACCATGTCATATTTGGTATCAAATTGATTATCACGATGCAACTAAGAGATTGCCTTTCTGTTTATATGAAAATGGATGCATCTAGCAGAAATTATGTGTTCTATAATTTCAGGCAAAGACTTAGAGGCCTATTTATCAAATGTCTGTCGAACCTCATCTGTCGGACAGACATCGCTGAATGCGGAGAGCAATACGCTCTCCGTATTCAGCATTGCCAATCGGCCGCCAGCAGGGGGAGTCAATCAACCCGATCGTGGTTGATCGGGTTGAATTGTGGTGATCTCTGTCCACCTCATCAGAGCAGGCGGACAGGTTATGGAGCAGCAGTCTTTAGACCGCTGCTTCATAACTGCTGTTTCTGGCGAGTCTGAAGACTCACCAGAAACACAGGCCCACAAGCTCCATACGGAGCTTGATAAATGGGCCTCTTAGAGTCTATTGACAGTCGTAAAAGGATAAGGGGCTTCTCAGCCCCTGCAAAGAGGGTTGGGCAAGCAACCTGATCTCCTGAAAATTGTATAAAGTTTTTGTGTTTAACATGTAAAGTTGTCATTCTTATAAGGGAAGCTGTTCTACGGAGTAACGGCTCCTTGCTTCATGCCATCTCACTGGCACACAGATTCCAAACACTAGTACAGTATGAGGTTTCTATTTTCTTCTTTTTGTTTTGAAAAACTGTTTGCTTGTGTGTCATTTTATTTGTAACATCTTTTTATTAATAATTTATTGTGCATAATAATTTTTTGCATAATAAATAATTAGTTTATTAAGCTTTGGCCTTTGTCTAATATTTCAACCATGTTACTGAAAGAGACTGGAGTATTAGAACTGTATATTTTAGGTTATTTTCTGCTAAATTGTATTCTGAGAGTTAATGTGTAAATCTGGGGTTTCCTTATTATTTCCCATATCATATAATCTTAAATGGTGGCAGCTAGATATTATAGTTAGTTTAGTGTGGGTGTCCTTAAGGGGACTTTTGGGCTTTTATTTTATGTCTAGTACAGACTAAAGAGTGTTGTTAACCCTTGCACCCACTGAACTAAATCACAAGCTTGCCTGGCGTGGCTAGATTGTGACATATTAGTGACAGTAGAAGGGGTCTGATAACCCTTTCTGTGCCTATCACTCCAAGGAGGGCACAAAAATGGAATAATTTAATAGAAAATTAGTGTGTAAAATGTGGGGCGGTAGATCCGTCTATAATGCATATGGTGTTCCTATGCCCCAAGATCAGACAGCTGTGGGGCAAAATTGAGTATTTTCTATTCATGCTAACAAGGAAGAAGATCAAATTATCGGGAGAAAACTCCATCTTCTTAAATAAGGAAGCAGATTGGGGGGTAAATACTAGATTTATTCAATGGGTTATAATTTTAACAACATCATTATTTTTTGTAAATTGGATCAATAATAAGATTCCCTCGATAGGAGCAGTTAAAAAAATATTAGTCAAACAAGCAATCCTGGAGGCTTATGATACTAGAGTCTATAAAAAAGGAAATATATCGACTTATAAGAATATATGGCTGGAATTTATTAGGTATATGGGGGAAGATGTTTTATCAAACATATCACAGATAATTCCACTGTCTGAGGGGAGCGGCGAGGGGGAGGGGGTAAAGGGGGAGGAAGAGGGAGGAGGAGATCCTCCTTCCCCCATCTTTTTCATTTTATTTAGGGGGGGAAGGGAGAGGGGACGGGAGCGAACAAGTTGTTTATATAGGATCTGTAACCCTTTAGAATAATAAACAAATAATTTGAGGCTATTTAGTGGATTGATTAGAGGACTGAAGGAAGAGGGTCAGAGAAAAGGAGAGTGAAGGGGAAAGAAAGGGAGAGGACTCCGATGTTACAAGTCTGTGTCTGACAAATAATTGATGGTTGTATTAACCTTCTATATGATACTTTCTGTTTTCTTTTCTATTTTGCTGTATATCTTATATGGTTTTTCAATAAAGAGTAAAAAAATAAAATAAAAAAAACCTTTCTGTGCCAAACAAGTGACTTGCGCAGGGTTGGTTAACTTTGGTCGTCACACAAGTGCAATAGTATGATCAACCCCATACTTAGAGCATTTTATTATTGCACTATTGCTTGCCTAGAACACATTGGATCATTCCCCTTGTGCATCCAGACTTGTCTGGGGTTAACTGTCTGAGTCCCTGAAAGCTGGTGAGCACCCAGGGCTGTGAGTTTTTCAGGGTCATAGGATGTGTACCCAGTCCAGTTTTTTAATTTCCCTAGACACATACAAAACACGGAAATGGACTCCACTCTCAAAGGACCTGTGTCGCTCTAATTTGTATCTGTGTGTTTGCATCTGATCCCTTTAGAACATTTCCACTGTAATTTCAATTGCAAAACGGATACCTTTAGAACACTGGTTTTCAAACTTATCTTTAAGCCTCCCTAATAGTCCAGGTTTTCAGGATTACCTTGGATGAGAGGCTCTCTTGTCTATTATTATTTAAAGGGAAATTAGAGTCATATACAGAATATTGCATATGAGTGTGCTTTTCAATTTAATATTCCTTTAACGGTTGTGAAAACATTGCATCTTTTTGAAAAATGTAACTCCCCTTAATGGTCTAGTGGAGAGCAGTATTTTTGTACAAGATTGCTAGGGCACTCCAAAAAAACCAAGAAGACTCTCACTAGATTGTGGATATCTCCTGAAAGTATGCACAAGTAAGCACTCTTAGCCTAGACTTTTGAGGCGGTTTTTCCAGACCGGGAAAAAAATAAAATATAACTTTTATTATACATTGCACTTAAAATAAGGGTAACACACACTTTAAAATCGACACTAGCACTATCATGCAATTGGACTGTATATCTTATTTTGGGTGGAGAATTATAATATCAGTGGCCTTTGACAAAGCCCGGATGGGCGAAACTAGTCAGGAGTCTATGTGAGCGTTTGGGCACTCAAATTTTTAACTGCCTAGCACTTCATGTTAAATTAGACCAACGATGATTATAACTATACTTAGTTAATTTGTGGAATAGTCTGGGTTGTGCCAGACTTAGCCAGGGTTGAATATATACAATACTGAATTATTTAGCCTTTAAACTACCCTTAAACTAAACCAGAGAGGTTATGCTGAATGGCAAGCTTAGCAAGCGCAATGATAGTACAAATACAATAATAGAGATATCGGCAAAAAAATCAAACTGAACTTAAAGCTTTATAAACAGCGTTACTTATTTCACCTAAGGCTCTGTGAAAAATATACACAGAACCGAATAGAACTGTGTCACAAGACATTGCTTATAAAATGCAGAGACTTATATAGCCAAATACAAACTATACTGATACAGGCATTACAGAGATATGTTCTCTTGAAACAAAGATAAGGGCATTTGGAAGTCCTCAGTATATACAAAAGAAAATATAAATTGTGCCTTATTGGGGAAATACTGAGAGGGTAACGTCTCCAAAACGCAAAATAAAAATAGTGTTACATTTTGAAGCCGTTCAGACTTTGCAAGATATCAGAGTTGCGCCAAAATTATAACTACTTTTTATAACGCCAATGTACACAACATAGTGTTACATTTTTCTAGCCACCAGAGGCAACTCTAGAACTTTGAATTTATATAGCGCTTTAGCTAACTCCACAGCAAATAATTGCAACTGCTGTTTTACAAATAAATACACAACTCTCAGGTACACAAACATAGGGAGTTTATTTAGAACCATTCCTGGATGACATTATATACATAAGGATTACTAGGGTACCCAAACATTCCTATAAAGAGTGCATAGTAGAGGATCACCTAACATACACAGTGTTGGGGGACTCTTTTCTTCTAAGTATAACATATTCAAGATTACAGTATTTTGGGGGAATTCAGAAAAGCACTATAGGCCACTGATATTATAATTCTCCACCCAAAATAAGATATACAGTCCAATTGCATGATAGTGCTAGTGTCGATTTTAAAGTGTGTGTTACCCTTATTTTAAGTGCAATGTATAATAAAAGTTATATTTTATTTTTTTCCCGGTCTGGAAAAACCGCCTCAAAAGTCTAGGCTAAGAGTGCTTACTTGTGCATACTTTCAGGAGATATCCACAATCTAGTGAGAGTCTTCTTGGTCTTTTTGGAGTATTTATTTTTATGCATTTAGCACCATATAAATCTTATAAACCAATAAACATTAAGTTTGGAATTATATAATACTAGGGAAATAGCCCTTGTGGTGCCTTTGTTCGTGGGTTGTAACAAATTGCTAGGGCACTGTCCACTAGTATGAAACTGTTAAGAGTATATCGAGAGCATCTGTGTGTTTGTATTACAAGTTGAAAGTAAAGTTTTCCCGCTAGAGCATAAGTATCATTTGAGGTCAACTTAAAGGGCCAGTCTAGTCCAAAATGTACTTTCATGATTCAGATAGGGCATGTCATTTTAAACAACTTTCCAATTTACTTTTATCACCAATTTTGCTTTGTGCTCTTGGTATTCTTAGTTGAAAGCTAAACCTAGGTATGCTCATATGCTAATTTCTTAGACCTTGAAGGCCGCCTCTTATCTGAATGCATTTGACAGTTTTTCACCACTAGAGAGCGTTAGTTCATGTATGTCATATAGATAACATTGTGCTCATGCATGTGGAGTTACCTAGGAGTCAGCACTGGTAAGTCTGTCAAAAGAGCTGAAATAAGGGGGCAGTTTGCAGAGGCTTAGATACAAGGTAATCACTGAGGTAAAAAGTGTATTAATATAACTGTGTTGGTTATGCAAAACTAAGGAATTGGTAATTAAGGGATTATCTCTTTTAAAATAATAAAAATTCTGGTGTAGACTGTCCCTTTGATCAACTTTGATTCGCATTGAGAAGTTACCAGAAACCTACTAGTTATCCCTTAAACAAATGAAAATCACTATGGCAATTCAGCATGAATATCCCTTACAATAAAAGTTTACATCAATACTGTTGTACAGTGTAAAAGGGCAAAAGGCATGTGTAAAATTAATGTTTTCACTTCCAAAAGAAAAATCAAACTTGTAAATGAATTAGCCATACATTTTAGCTAAACTCCACTTGTGTCTATGAGGTGCAATATATATGCATTATATTGCAAAAATGTGTGTTTATTGTACAAAAAACAAACCTGTTTTGTATTATGACATGGTTTTTGGTTTATAAACAAGCTTAACAATACGGATATTAATATCCCATATAAAAAACATGGCTGTGGCTTTTCACAGTGATGAATTGAAACCGTTCTCATATTGTAAAAAGGCAATATTTCTAACACTAAAGCTAATGAGCTACCTCTTTTGCATTGTATAGATCAAGTTCTGAAAATCTGTATTGCTATTTACCGATCATGTTTATGCAATTCCAGTTGTCAGAGCGAGATCGCACAAACACGGTTGGTAGAAAGAGATACCGCTTTCATAAAACCAATCAGTACAGTGCAATACCGATTTTCTGAACTACAATCGGTACAGTGTATAAAGAACATTTTTACAGTATAATGCATATACATTACACCTCATACACACATGTATGGTGTACCCATAATGCCCCAGCTTAAAAGGATTAAACAATGGGGGGAGGGGGTTACTTTAAAAAAAAAAAAAATACCATTGATTTCACAACCTCTAAGTATGTTATCACCACATCTCAACACAAAATACTTGAATGTAGACCATTGTGTATTAAAGGAACAGCATACTGTTTTTTGTTTTTTTCTGTGGTCCCCCCTTCCCTTTGTTATTTCCAATGATCCATTTTATCTGCCGGACTATGTTAAATTGTTTTTAATTTATTTTTTTTAATTTTAAAGGGACAGTTTACTCAAAAAATGTCTCCCCTTAAATTTGTTCCCAATGATCCACTTTACCTGCTGGATTGTATTAAATTGTTTTCAAGTATTTCCTTTACCCTTATATTGGCATTTGAAATGGTTAATTTTGCCTGTGGTATCCCCACCTATTCTGAAAGTTTTTGACCTTAGAGCCAAGCATAAATAAGCTGTGTAAACACAACCAGCAGAAGAAATTACTCTCCTAGTGGGGTATAGAAGAGATAAGGTAATAAAATGTTAATTTTCCATTGTTCTATCCAAGTATTAGTAATTGGTTTACATACAGATATAAGATAAAGAAACAGTTATATGTACACAATGTGATAAAGTAATGAGATCTGATTATATCTACAAGCTTAGCCCATTTTATTAGGCTGTGGTTTCAAAACACAAAACCAGCTAATTCATATACACAAATAAACCTTAAAATGCAAATTCTCATACATTTTATACTTTGCAACTGGTAAAAACAGTAATTGGCAACACATTAAGGGAAAAACAATTTTACAGTATACTCTCCCTTTAAATAGCTGCCTTTCCCTGCTGTATCCCCACCTATACTGTAAATTTCTTTACTTAAAGGGACAGTGTATGGTAAAATTGGTTTTCCCTTAATGTGTTCCCAATGAATTGTTATACTAAATGTAGAGTATGAAATGTATGAGAATATTCCTTTGTGTTTCTTATTGTAAATTAAATAGCTTTATTTGTTTTTTTATACCACAACCTATCAACATAGGCTAAGCCTGCAGAGAGATCAGACAGCGTTATCTTATTACTCAAATGCTTCCCTTTCTTATCTCTGTCTCAATACAATACTTAGAAAGAACAATTTAACATTTTAGAATCTTCTCTCTCCCACTCCCCACTGGGAGTTTGATTTCTTCTTCTTGATGTGTTTACATAGCTTGTCAATAGAAACTTTTACTAAAGGTAGGGATACCACAGTCAAAATTAGTTATTTTAAATGTTGATATAAAGGCAAAGGAGATTTTTGTAAACAATTACACTGCAGCAGGTAAAATGTATCATTATGAACAAATCAAAGGGGAGTGATTTTTTGTGTGTGAAGTGTCCCTTTAACCCCTTAATGACAACTGACGTACCAGGTACGTCATGCATTAACAATCAGTTAATGACAATGGACGTACCTGGTACGTCAGTTGTCTAACAGAGTGCTGGAAGTGATCACAATCACTTCCAGCAGCTCTTAGGGTATTGCAGTGATGCCTCGATATGGAGGCATCCTGCAATACCCCTTTACAAGACTCCGATGCAGAGAGAGCCACTCTGTGGCCCTCTCTGCACCGGTAGTGATGGTGCCGATGGTGCCTCTGACCGGTGGGAGGAGGGAGCGTGTGCGCGCGTGCACGATGCGCGTGCACGATGCGCGCGCACGGGTGTGCGTGTGCATGTGGGCGCGCGTGCACGTGCACATGCGCACATTAGCCACACTGACACCAATGAAAAAATAAGGGGGAAAAAAGTTATTTTATTTTTTTTATATTTAAAAGGATCTGTGAGGGGGAGGGGGTGGGGGTATTGTGGGGGGGCTGCTACACTACAGAAATAAATAAACACAAATAACAGTTATAAATACAATTAAAATAAGTTTGGTTTGTGGGGCCAAACTGGGTACTGGCAGACAGCTGCCAGTACCCAAGATGGCGGTAATTAGGTAGGGGAGAGGGTTAGAGAGCTGGAGGGGGGGATCAGGGAGGTTGGTGCTAAGGCAGGGGTCCATCACAACTAAAATATTTTATAATTTTTATTTAAAAAAAAAAAAA
Organism: Bombina bombina; assembly: GCF_027579735.1. Lineage (NCBI taxonomy): Eukaryota > Metazoa > Chordata > Amphibia > Anura > Bombinatoridae > Bombina > Bombina bombina. Next base: position 899,343,288 of record NC_069504.1, read on the forward strand.
CTCTTTTATTTAGTACTGGCAGACTTTCTGCCAGTACTTAAGATGGCGGTAACAATTGTGGGGTGGGGGAGGGAAGAGAGCTATTTGGGAGGGATCAGGGGGTGGGATGTGTCAGGTGGGAGGCTGATCTCTAAAATTAACCCTGCAAGCTCCCTACAAGCTACCTAATTTAACCCCTTCACTGCTGGGCATAATTCACGTGTTGTGCGCAGCAGCATTTAGCGGCCTTCTAATTACCAAAAAGCAACGCCAAAGCCATATAAATCTGCTATTTCTGAACAAAGGGGATCCCAGAGAAGCTTTTACAACAATTTCTGCCATAATTGCACAAGCTGTTTGTAAATAATTTCAGTGAGAAACCTAAAATTGTGAAAAATGTAAAGTTTTTTTTTTTATTTGCTCGCATTTGGCGGTGAAATGGTGGCATAAAATATACCAAAATGGGCCTAGATCAATACTTGGGGTTGTCTACTACACTACACTAAAGCTAAAATTAACCCTACAAGCTCCCTACAAGCTCCCTAATTAACCCCTTCACTCCTGGGCATAAAACATGTGTGTTGCGCAGCGGCATTTAGCGGCCTTCTAATTACCAAAAAGCAACCACAAAGCCATATAAGTCTGTTATTTCTGAAAAAGGGGATCCCAGAGAAGCATTTACAGCCATTTGTGCCATAATTGCAGAAGCTGTTTGTAAATAATTTCAGTGGGAAACCTAAAGTTTGTGACAAAATTTGTGAAAAAGTGAACTTTTTTTTTTTTTTTATCGCATTTGGCGGTGAAATGGTGGCATGAAATATACCAAAATGGGCCTAGATCAATACTTTGGGATGTCTTCTAAAACAAAATATATACATGTCAAGGGATATTCAGATATTCCTGACAGATATCAGGGTTCCAATGTAACGAGCGCTAATTTTGAAAAAAAGTGGTTTGGAAATAGCAAAGTGCTACTTGTATTTATTGCCCCATAAATTGCAAAAAAAGCAAAGAACATGTAAACATTGGGTATTTCTAAACTCAGGACAAAATTTATAAACTATTTAGCATGGGTGTTTTTTGGTGATTGTAGATGTGTAACAGATTTTGGGGGTCAAAGTTAGAAAAAGTGTGTTTTTTTCCATTTTTTCCTCATATTTTATCATTTTTTTTTTTTTAGTAAATTATAAGACATGATGAAAATAATGGTATCTTTAGAAAGTCCATTTAATGACGAGAAAAACGGTATATAATATGTGTGGGTACAGTAAACGAGTAAGAGGAAAATTACAGCTAAACGCAAACACTGCAGAAATGTAAAAATAGCCATTGTCATTAAGGGTAAGAAAATTGAAAAATGGTCCGGTCATTAAGGGGTTAAGTGGTGATGGGGGCAGAGAAATAATAAAATGTTAATTTTTCAATTGTTCTCTCTAAGGTCCTGATATTCAAAACCTTGCCATTCAGGCGAGATATTCTAAGAGGTCTCATTGATATGGCGAGGCTCTCTTTCTTTTTTTTTTTTTTTTACTTGAACACTACATAGCAACATAAACATGTCTCTTTTGTGAAACAGTGACTGCTGCATCACAATACAAGGTCTAAAAAAATAAATCTGAAACATTTTGTGTGATTGCTCTCCCTAAAAGCTCTGTCTATTTGATTAGGCTGTGGTTTTAATTAGCAGATACAGCTATTTCATATAGAAAATATACGTAAAGGAGCCTTTTCTCCAACATTGGTGTGTCCGGTCCACGGCGTCATCCTTACTTGTGGGATATTCTCTTCCCCAACAGGAAATGGCAAAGAGTCCCAGCAAAGCTGGTCACATGATCCCTCCTAGGCTCCGCCCACCCTAGTCATTCTCTTTGCCGTTGCACAGGCAACATCTCCACGGAGATGGTTAAGAGTTTTTTGTAGTTTTATTCTTCTATCAAGTGTTTGTTATTTTAAAATAGTGCTGGTATGTACTATTTACTCTGAAACAGAAAAGGATGAAGATTTCTGTTTGTAAGAGGAAGATGATTTTTAGCAGACAGTAACTAAAATCGATTGCTGTTTCCACACAGGACTGTTGAGATGAAGTAACTTCAGTTGGGGGAAACAGTTAGCAGTCTTTTCTGCTTAAGGTATGACTAGCCATATTTCTAACAAGACCATGTAATGCTGGAAGGCTGTCATTTCCCCTCATGGGGACCGGTAAGCCATTTTCTTAGTTAAACATAAAAGAATAAAGGGCTTCAAAAAGGGCTTAAAAACTGGTAGACATTTTTCTGGGCTAAAACAATTGCTTTACTAGGCATATTATGCAGATTCTAACTAATTATTGGTATTATAATCTTGGGGAACGTTTAGAAAAACGGCAGGCACTGTGTTGGACACCTTTTTCAGATGGGGGCCTTTCTAGTTATAGACAGAGCCTCATTCTGGGACTGTATAGGGGTTAAATGTAAAAACGGCTCCGGTTCCGTTAATTTAAGGGTTAAAGCTCTGAAATTTTTGGTGTGCAATACTTTTAATGCTTTAAGACACTGTGGTGAAATTTTGGTGAATTTTGAACAATTCCTTCATACTTTTTCACATATTCAGTAATAAAGTGTTTTCAGTTTGAAATTTAAAGTGACAGTAACGGTTTTATTTTAAAACGTTTTTTGTGCTTTGTTGACAAGTTTAAGCCTGTTTAACATGTCTGTACCTTCAGATAAGCTATGTTCTATATGTATGAAAGCCAATGTGTCTCCCCATTTAAATTTATGTGATAATTGTGCCATAGTGTCCAAACAAAGTAAGGACAGTAATGCAACAGATAATGATATTGCCCAAGATGATTCCTCAAATGAGGGGAGTAAACATGATACTACATCATCCCCTACTGTGTCTACACCAGTTATGCCCACACAGGAGGCCCCTAGTACATCTAGTGCGCCAATACTTATTACCATGCAACAATTAACGGCTGTAATGGATAACTCCATAGCAAATCTTTTATCCAAAATGCCTACTTATCAGAGAAAGCGCGATTGCTCTGTTTTAAACACTGAAGAGCAAGAGGACGCTGATGATAACTGTTCTGACATACCCTCACACCAATCTCAAGGGGCCATGAGGGAGGTTTTGTCTGATGGAGAAATTTCAGATTCAGGAAAAATTTCTCATCAAGCTGAACCTGATGTTGTGACATTTAAATTTAAATTAGAACATCTCCGCGCACTGCTTAAGGAGGTGTTATCTACTCTGGATGATTGTGACAATTTGGTCATTCCAGAGAAATTATGTAAGATGGACAAGTTCCTAGAGGTTCCGGTGCCCCCCGACGCTTTTCCTATACCCAAGCGGGTGGCGGACATAGTAAATAAAGAGTGGGAAAGGCCCGGCATACCTTTTGTTCCCCCCCCTATATTTAAGAAATTATTTCCTATAGTCGACCCCAGAAAGGACTTATGGCAGACAGTCCCCAAGGTCGAGGGGGCGGTTTCTACTCTAAACAAACGCACTACTATTCCTATCGAAGATAGTTGTGCTTTCAAAGATCCTATGGATAAGAAATTAGAGGGTTTGCTTAAAAAGATTTTTGTACAGCAAGGTTACCTTCTACAACCAATTTCATGCATTGTTCCTGTCACTACGGCAGCGTGTTTCTGGTTCGAGGAACTAGAAAAATCGCTCAGTAAAGAATCTTCGTATGAGGAGGTTATGGACAGAGTTCAAGCACTTAAATTGGCTAACTCTTTTGTTTTAGATGCCGCTTTGGAATTAGCTAGATTAGCGGCGAAAAATTCAGGGTTTGCTGTCGTGGCGCGCAGAGTGCTTTGGCTAAAGTCTTGGTCAGCGGATGTGTCTTCCAAGACAAAATTGCTTAACATTCCTTTCAAAGGTAAAACATTATTTGGAACTGATTTGAAAGAGATTATTTCAGACATCACTGGGGGAAAGGGCCACGCCCTCCCACAGGATAGGTCTTTTAAGGCTAATAATAAGCCTAATTTTCGTCCCTTTCGCAGAAACGGACCAGTCTCTAATTCTGTATCCTCTAAGCAAGAGGGTAATACTTCACAACCCAAACCAGCCTGGAAACCAATGCAAGGCTGGAACAAGGGTAAGCAGGTCAAGAAGCCTACCACTGCTACCAAAACAGCATGAAGGGATAGCCCCCGATCCGGGACCGGATCTAGTGGGGGGCAGACTTTCTCTCTTTGCTCAGGCTTGGGCAAGAGATGTTCAGGATCCTTGGGCGCTAGAAATAGTTTCTCAAGGTTATCTCCTGGAATTCAAGGAACTACCCCCAAGGGGAAGGTTCCACAGGTCTCAATTATCTTCAAACCAAATAAAGAGACAGGCATTCTTACATTGTGTAGAAGACCTGTTAAAGATGGGAGTGATACATCCAGTTCCAATAAGAGAACAAGGAATGGTATTTTATTCCAATCTGTTCATAGTTCCCAAAAAAGAGGGAACATTCAGACCAATTTTGGATCTAAAGATCCTAAACAAATTTCTCAGGGTACCATCGTTCAAAATGGAAACTATTTGAACGATCCTACCTACTATCCAGGAAAATCAATTTATGACTACCGTGGATTTAAAGGATGCGTACCTACATATTCCTATCCACAAGGAACATCATCAGTTCCTAAGGTTCGCTTTTCTGGACAAGCATTACCAGTTTATGGCACTTCCATTTGGATTAGCCACTGCTCCAAGGATTTTCACAAAGGTACTAGGGTCCCTTCTAGCGGTTCTAAGACCAAGGGGCATTGCAGTAGTACCTTACTTGGACGACATCCTGATTCAAGCGTCGTCCCTGTCAAAAGCAAAGGCTCATACAGACATCGTCCTAGCCTTTCTCAGATCTCACGGATGGAAGGTGAACAAAGAAAAAAGTTCTCTGTCCCCGTCAACAAGAGATTCCTTAGAAATGAGGATTTTTCTGACAGAGGTCAGAAAATCAAAACTTCTAAGCTCTTGTCAAGTACTTCATTCTGTTCCTCGTCCTTCCATAGCGCAGTGCATGGAAGTAATAGGATTGATGGTTGCAACAATGGACATAGTTCCTTTTGCACGAATTCATCTAAGACCATTACAACTGTGCATGCTCAGACAGTGGAATGGGGATTATACAGACTTGTCTCCGACGATTCAAGTAGATCAAAAGACCAGAGATTCACTCCGTTGGTGGCTGACCCTGGACAATCTGTCACAGGGAATGAGCTTCCGCAGACCAGAGTGGGTCATTGTCACGACCGACGCCAGCCTAGTGGGCTGGGGCGCGGTCTGGGAATCCCTGAAAGCTCAGGGTCTATGGTCTCGGGAAGAGTCTCTTCTCCCGATAAACATTCTGGAACTGAGAGAGATATTCAATGCTCTCAGAGCTTGGCCTCAACTAGCAAAGGCCAAATTCATAAGGTTTCAGTCAGACAACATGACGACCGTTGCATATATCAATCATCAGGGGGGAACAAGGACTTCCCTGGCGATGAAAGAAGTGACCAAGATAATTCAATGGGCGGAGGATCACTCCTGCCACTTGTCTGCGATCCACATCCCAGGAGTGGAAAATTGGGAAGCGGATTTTCTGAGTCATCAGACATTCCATCCGGGGGAGTGGGAACTCCATCCGGAAATCTTTGCCCAAATAACTCAATTATGGGGCATTCCAGACATGGATCTGATGGCGTCTCGTCAGAACTTCAAGGTTCCTTGCTACAGGTCCAGATCCAGGGATCCCAAGGCGACCCTAGTAGATGCACTAGTAGCACCTTGGACCTTCAACCTAGCTTATGTATTCCCACCGTTTCCTCTCATCCCCAGGCTGGTAGCCAGGATCAATCAAGAGAGGGCCTCGGTGATCTTGATAGCTCCTGCGTGGCCACGCAGGACTTGGTATGCAGACCTGGTGAATATGTCATCGGCTCCACCATGGAAGCTACCTTTGAGACAGGACCTTCTTGTTCAGGGTCCATTCGAACATCCGAATCTGGTTTCCCTCCAACTGACGGCTTGGAGATTGAACGCTTGATTTTATCAAAGCGTGGGTTTTCAGATTCTGTAATAGATACTCTGATTCAGGCTAGAAAGCCTGTAACTAGAAAAATTTACCATAAAATATGGAAAAAATATATCTGTTGGTGTGAATCTAAAGGATTCCCATGGAACAAGATAAAAATTCCTAAGATTCTATCCTTTCTACAAGAAGGTTTGGAGAAAGGATTATCTGCAAGTTCTCTGAAGGGACAGATCTCTGCTTTATCTGTTTTACTTCACAAAAGACTGGCAGCTGTGCCAGATGTTCAAGCATTTGTTCAGGCTCTGGTTAGGATCAAGCCTGTTTACAGACCTTTGACTCCTCCCTGGAGTCTAAATCTAGTTCTTTCAGTTCTTCAAGGGGTTCCGTTTGAACCCTTACATTCCGTAGATATTAAGTTATTATCTTGGAAAGTTTTGTTTTTGGTTGCAATTTCTTCTGCTAGAAGAGTTTCAGAGTTATCTGCTCTGCAGTGTTCTCCGCCCTATCTGGTGTTCCATGCAGATAAGGTGGTTTTGCGTACTAAGCCTGGTTTTCTTCCGAAAGTTGTTTCCAACAAAAATATTAACCAGGAGATAGTTGTACCTTCTTTGTGTCCGAATCCAGTTTCAAAGAAGGAACGTTTGTTACACAATTTGGACGTAGTCCGTGCTCTAAAATTCTATTTAGAGGCTACTAAAGATTTCAGACAAACATCTTCCTTGTTTGTTGTTTATTCTGGTAAAAGGAGAGGTCAAAAAGCGACTTCTACCTCTCTTTCCTTTTGGCTTAAAAGCATTATCCGATTGGCTTATGAGACTGCCGGACGGCAGCCTCCTGAAAGAATCACAGCTCACTCCACTAGGGCTGTGGCTTCCACATGGGCCTTCAAGAACGAGGCTTCTGTTGACCAGATATGTAAGGCAGCGACTTGGTCTTCACTGCACACTTTTGCCAAATTTTACAAATTTGATACTTTTGCTTCTTCGGAGGCTATTTTTGGGAGAAAGGTTTTGCAAGCCGTGGTGCCTTCCATTTAGGTGACCTGATTTGCTCCCTCCCTTCATCCGTGTCCTAAAGCTTTGGTATTGGTTCCCACAAGTAAGGATGACGCCGTGGACCGGACACACCAATGTTGGAGAAAACAGAATTTATGCTTACCTGATAAATTACTTTCTCCAACGGTGTGTCCGGTCCACGGCCCGCCCTGGTTTTTTAATCAGGTCTGATGAATTATTTTCTCTAACTACAGTCACCACGGTATCATATGGTTTCTCCTATATATATTTCCTCCTGTCCGTCGGTCGAATGACTGGGGTGGGCGGAGCCTAGAAGGGATCATGTGACCAGCTTTGCTGGGACTCTTTGCCATTTCCTGTTGGGGAAGAGAATATCCCACAAGTAAGGATGACGCCGTGGACCGGACACACCGTTGGAGAAAGTAATTTATCAGGTAAGCATAAATTCTGTTTTTTCCATATATTTTAAACTCTGCAGCTTGTAAAGTCATTGTAAACACATAAGGGGAAGCTCATTTTATAATACTCTGTCTGTGACGACCAAGGTTCACCAACCCTGCGCCAGTCACTTGTTTGGCACAGATACGGTTATCAGACCCCTTCTACTGTCACTAATATGTCACAATCTAGCCACGTAAGGCAAGTTTATGATTTAGTTTAGTGGGTGCAAGGGTTAACAACACTCTCTAGTCTGTACTAGACGTAAAAGAAATGCCCAAAACTGCCCTTTAATGCCACACACATTAAATTAAAAACCATATAGCTCCAAGCTGCCACCACTTACGATTTATTAAAGGGAAAATCCTAAGGAAAAACCCAGGCTTACACATTACCTGCAAACGAAAGGAATACACTGCGATCCTCTAAAGTTAGCATAAGTTGTTTAATATCCATACATAGATTAAAATATCTTGGTAGGCAACAGAGTTGTTAAAATCAAAAGAATAGGCAGAACATTTTCAGGAACCAGTCTGTCCTACATGTTTCGGTCAATTCCTTAATCATGAACATGACCGGCTACCCCTCCTTCCTGCCTTTTAAACCTGAAATTGATTCCCTATTGGTTCCTCAGTCTGTTGTGATTAACCCCTTATTATTCAGCTACTTGTTGCTATTGTATGTGTTCTACCCCCTTAGTTGTTTAGAAAAAACCTTATTAAGCTGAAACATATAAACTTATTTATATTGCCATATATGTATATAGTCTAAGCTTACTCAAAGCCTATGTATATAAGTAAAAACACTGATGGCTAATGACATTAAGCTCATTATCAGATACATTGTCCAACAACACTGGTTTATGTTTATAGCACAATTACCCCCTATTGTTTACAAAAAATATATATATGTCACTGAATTTCCTAGAGTTTTCTACCTCAACGTATATATATATATATTATGGGTATGCTATTGCTGCAACACTGATTAATAAGAGGATCCTAAGAAATTTATTTTAAGAACAGAACTATTATTTTTTCCAGAAATTTATCACATCCCCCTCTATGTTGAAGCCCTGTGGTCTTCTTGTCTTCATTTTGAAGATCCAAAAGGCTTCACCCAGCATCAGGCGTGCTGCTCTATCTCCCCCTCTAGGAGGGTTTCGGACACATTCTATTATCTGCCATGAGAGCGAAGTAACATCGCCCCCATGCACAGAGATAAAATGTTGTGAGAGGCCTGAGCTGTCTTTATCATGAGAGATGTCATTTAAATGCTCTCTGATCCTGGAGCGAACCTCCCTTGTTGTACACCCTATATACTGCCTATTGCACTGGGAACAATCTACCAAGTATACAACAAAAGGGGTTCTACAATTTGTGCAATTAGCCAAATTGAATACCCGATTTGTTGTTGCTGACTGAAAGGTGGACGTAACTCTGCTATGCTGACAGGCTATGCATTTTGAGAAATGGCATTTGAAATGCCCTTTCACACTTAGCCAACTGCTGTTGGCCCTCTCTTTGTCCCTTAGTACACTGGATGCCACCAAGTTGCCTATTGTGCATGCTCTCTTAGACACAAAGTTACACCCTTTGGACACATAGTCCTTCAAGCTGTCCTCAGCTGTAAGTATTGGTAGATGTTTACTAACAATACTGGTGATATCCTTAAACTGCGGGCTGTAGGTAGTGACCAGAGTAGGTCTACTTGAATCATAGCCACTCCTTGGTCTAGTGTTACCCCTCAATATCTCACTTCTATTCATCCTAGTCACCTCCAAATGGGCTCTATTGATGGTTTTGCGTGAGTAACCTCTCTCAGAAAGGAGACACTTCAGTGTCTCACTCTCCTTTGCAAAATCTTCTTCCAAGGAGCAGTTCCGCTTAATTCTCATGAACTGCCCCTTGGCCACCCCAAACCCCGTGTGACGGGGATGGTTACTCCTAGCATGGAGCAAGGAGTTGGATGTGATAGGTTTGCGATATAGGGAAGTAGAGACCTTACCACTTAGAGAATCCCCCCTTAGTTCCACATCCAAATATGGTATTGTATTTGTTCCTGTTTGGGCAGTGAATTCCAAACCCACCCCATTAGAATTGAGGTAAGTCAGAAAATCCTGCACTTCAGTGGTCTCCCCCACCCAGATAAAAAGAAGATCATCTAAAAAACGCTTATAGGATCTGATCCTATCTCTAAATGGGTTATTATCTCCAAAGACGTGGGACAGCTCCCACCAACCCATAAAAAGGTTGGCATATGATGGGGCAAACTTGGCCCCCATCGTTGTCCCACGTCTTTGGAGATAAAAGGTACTCTCGAACTTAAAATAGTTATGTGTCAGGAGGAAAGTAAGGGCCTTGACTACAAACTCAATCAGATCCTCATGATAGTTACTGAAGTGTCGTAGCATATACCCCACGGCTTCTATGCCAAATTCATGAGGAATAGCCGAATAGAGGCCGACCACATCAACTGTTAACCATGAACTTAGGGTCCCTAGCTCATGTAAGGTCAGATAATCAATCCCTTCTTTGAAATCTATAATATCAGAGATATTAGGGAGAATCTCACTTATTTCTTGTGAATCGGTACCAATTTCACTTTCCATACCTTCCTCCTGGTTACTAGACCCCCCAAAAAAAATTTCAGGGTCAAGTCCCTTATCAGTCTGTTTATGTCAACAATGGTTTCAAATAAGTCAAATTTATTGGTTGGAACAAAGCCCAACCCCAGGCTAAGCACTTCAATCTGTGGGTCTGTTAGTACAATATCAGATAAGTTAATGACAGTCATACTTTGTATTTGTTGCGTGCATTTCTTTTTGGCTGTGCCCTGGCTTTTCCCTTTTCTCCTTCGCCTATGTCTCCGCCTCCTTCTATTCCTTTGGGGTCTAACCGAAAAACCTATTCCTGGCTAGTCTCCATGGTCTGAGGTACAAATGCAGATTGTCTAACATCACCCTCACCGTCACTGAGGAACTCCTGTTGTCTTTCATTCACACTTCTGTTATTCTTTTTAGTACTAGGTATCCTACCTTCACTTCCAGTCTTTTTCTGACCTGAACCATGTGCTGTTTCTGTCTTCTTTAAGACACCCTTAGGTACTGGGGCCTGCACTTTATCACCTGAGTTCCCACTAGAGTCACCAGCACCATACTCATCTGACCTATATTCATTGTCCTCATCCGTGCTATCTTTATCTGAAAAGGTCACTCTTCTACCTTCCCCTCCTGATACCACTTTAGAAGTACTCTTATTCTTCCTAAACTTGGGTCTATTTGTTCTAAAACCAGATCTACTTTGCCAAGTATAAACTTTATTATTGGTGTAATCATTGTTATCCCTCACAAATTTCTTGAGTTTAAAGTTGTCAATCTCACCCCTAAATTTGACAATTGTTTCACCCAATAATTTGTCAAAATCTTTGTATTTGGGGTGCTCTAAAAACTCATTCAACTGCACCTGTATGTTTTTCAATTCTTCCCTGATTTTTACCAATTGACATTGCTTAAACTTTATAATTAATTGCATAAGTCTCTTAGAGCAGTCACTCAAAATATCATTCCATTCTTGCAAGAAAGCAGGGTCATCAACCTGGAAAGTGGGGAATTTACGCATTCTCAACCCCCTGGGAATCAAGTCCAGGGTCAAATATTTCTCCAATGCTCTTTGGTCCCACCATATTCTATATTCTTTAATTAAGGTGCGCTCTATAGCCAGAAATACATCACTAATAGACAATAGTTCAGTCTGTTTAACAAACGTGTCCTTAAGGGTTAATCTTTCTGAGTCCAAATCAGAGATTGATTTCAGTGAAAACAACCCTGTTGCCATCTTTGCTGATATCAATTGGTCACCTTAATCTAAGTGTACCAAAAGTATGGATATATATACTGAGGACAGTTACAATCCGAGTCCCAGAGAGATATAAAGCAAAAGATTCAATGCCAGTCCAAACAGTAATTCCCTCTGTGGACTCAAAGAATTGTGCTCAATAGAAAAAACACACATATGGTTTCCATAAGACACTGCTAATGACAACAAGTCCTCAACGTATGGGAATCCACTCGCAGTCAAATCCACTTATAGGCTTGTATAACACTTTCTGTATTTAGCTTCAGACATTCTGGTAGACATACATGGGTACTGCGGATCGCTCACCTGATCTTCGTATTCTCAACTCACATATTTCAGGCTTACCACTTCCTCCGTCTCCTAGTCTGGGCCGTATCTAAGCTCCTGTGGATCGCTGCCAGATTCAGATCCTAGATGCGCCCGGGAACCAGTCTGCTCCTTGTCGATTCACGCTGTTTGGCGTGTGACGTCAGACGTTAGCGTGTCTCATCCGGGCATCCGTAGTTAGCGATCAGCTGCTCCTGCTCCGTATTCAACGTGCAGCTCCAATGTCCAGTGTCTTATCCAGCTCTGCCCTCTATCTTCAAGGATCAAGCAGTGTGTGAGTATAGAACATGCAAACGAAAAGAATACACTGCGATCCTCTAAAGTTAGCATAAGTTGTTTAATATCCATACATAGATTAAAATATCTTGGTAGGCAACAGAGTTGTTAAAATCAAAAGAATAGGCAGAACATTTTCAGGAACCAGTCTGTCCTACATGTTTCAGTCAATTCCTTAATCATGAACATGACCGGCTACCCCTCCTTCCTGCCTCTTAAACCTGAAAGTGATTCCCTATTGGTTCCTCAGTCTCTTGTGATTAACCCCTTATTATTCAGCTACTTGTTGCTATTGTATGTGCTCTACCCCCTTAGTTGTTTAGAAAAAACCTTATTAAGCTGAAACATATAAACTTATTTATATTGCCATTACCTCTCAGAATATAATTTAGCAGAAAATAGCCTAATACAGTTCTAATACTCCAGTCTCTTTCAGTAACGTGGTTCAAATATTAGACAAAGGCCAAAGCTTAATAAATGAATTATTTGTTATGTCAAAAATTATTATGCACAAAATTGTTACAAATAAAATTACACACAAGCAAACAGTTTTTAAAAATAAAAAGAAGAAAATAGAAACCTCATACTGTACTAGTCTTTGGAATCTGTGTGCCAGGGAGATGGCATAAAGCAATGGGTCCTTACTCTGTAGAACAGCTTCCCTTGTAAGAATGACAATTTCAGTGTTAAAACACAAGACCCTTATACCTTTTTCCCTCTTTGCAGGGGCTGAGAAGCCCCTTATCTTTTATGGCCGTGAATAAACTCTAAGTCTTTGCCTGAAATTATAGAACACATCATAATTTCTGTTAGATAGATCCATTTTCATATAGACAGAAAGGCAATCTCTTATTTATATTGTGGGAATCAAATTGATACCAAATATGACATGGTTGTCATATTTACTTTCATCTAATGTCATAACATGTTTTAAACACATATCTACATTATACCCATGTCCCTTTATTGACCTTATCAGTTTCTGTGAAGAGGCACAGTTCTCTGTCTCTAAAACCGACACTTTTACGGCCTGAATGCACCAATGCCTATATGATAACATTTATTCAAGTGGAACTCTGAAACAATTTATAATGGGGTCTGGTTTTATCCCAAAAATCAACCAACATAAACATAGGACACAGTTCTTCTTGAAAAAACAAATGTTTTTTAGCTCACAGGCTAAAGAGAATTAACCCATTGACAGCTAAATCATGAGGTATTCGTGACACCTCCCCCAATAAGACGCAAAAGGGAGGTGGCCACAAGCCTATATGATAATATTTATTCAAGTGGAACTCTGAAACAATTTATAATGGGGTCTGGTTTTATCACAAAAAACAAACAACATAAACACAGTACACAGTTCTTCTTGAAAAAAACAAATGTTTTTTTTAGCTCACAGGCTAAAGATAATTAACTTCTTGGCATCTTCATCATGGGGTATTTGTGACACTGTCCCTTTCAGTACTTCTAACAATTTCATTAGTGTGTTTTGTCTACGCACAAAAGCAATGTGTTTTTTACAAAAAGCTGTATTATCAAAATCTAATTGGCCAGCTTTGTGGTTTCTGAAGTCCTGTATGAGCAATCACAATTAATTTACTATAGCTTTTCACTTTGGTTAATATTTCCAGAGTTAAAGGGCCTAAATTAAAGTTTTTTACGGGTTCAGATAAAGCTTTTAATTAAAAAAAAATAATTTCACTATACATTCCATTATCAAAACGTGCACATTTTTTTCCTTCTATTTGCAGTGACTTATTGGAAATACTTCATCTGGCCACCAGGAGGAGGCAAAGACACCCCAAAAAAAGCATTATAGTATCAATCCCACTTCCCCTATCCTCTCAGTCAGTAGTTCTTTGTCTCGTACCATGGAGGTAGGCAGTGAGAGAGAGGTGCTCTGCAGAAAGCATGGATTTGGCTCTTATATGGATAGTATTCCTTCAAGAGAGAGTCAGGGATTCATTTAACTATGTAAATCTTGAGGTGAAGTAATGGCATATGTTAGTCTGTGGTGGTCACTGGGAGTCCCACGCCTCTTTCCAGATACTCTATTCTAAATCCCCTTAGAGGAAATGCGGTGTAAGTTACACTAACTTTCCAGACCCAGCACAATGGGTAAGTTATTCCCTCTCTCATGGCAAGCTGTCTAATAGAGAGGATGTCATAATATGGGTTACTGTGAGAATTGAATGTGACAAAGTGGGTATAATAACTGTCATCCCAATCCTCAGGAGGTGGAAGCCTGGCTGCAAGTCCCCTTAGACACCATTTCGGGGCTCTTATTGTAAGAGTCTTGGAACTCGGAGACACAGATGGTATCTGATGGCTATAGGGGATCGCTATTATGGGCATCAAGATTCTCTATACAGTTTTATTCACAATCCTAGTACCCGGACATTATATTTATGACACAGTGTCCATATCTGGGACTGCATCTGCACATTGATGACAGGACTTGCTGTCTGGACAGTATACACTCTGCTGTCAAGGCAGAATAAACCCAGAGGTGATTCTGTTAACAGGTTACATCCAACTACACAGGGGCCGGAACTTTCACGATAAGCTGCGGCAGTGGGCAGAGTTGCCACTTCCACTACAATCCTACTGCGCAGCAGACCTGATAGAGTGCGGTAGCAGCGTGGCCAAGCCAGTCACAGAGGTGGTAAGATGCCCTAAACAGGGCATTAAGGGGCAGTAGATAATGTAATTATTACTCTAGTGCGAGGATAAACCATGGACTTGTAGTACAAGCATGAGTTTGTCTTGCACTAATTGAAAGTAATAGGGAGTGTTAGTCAGTGCAAGTTCACGCATGGGAGGTCGCAATATTTGTTTTCAAAAATGCCACTTGTAATATGGGTTCTAGCAGTAAAAATATTGCAACCTAATGATCACGTTTCTACTTCTTGCTGTAGCATTTGCATTTCACTTGTAACCTTAGCCAATATGTTTAATTATGTCTATTATAAAAAATCCTATAGTTTTATTCACTCCATCTTTATTGAGATCCTGCCTTTAGTGCACTAGTGGCCAAAATGGGTCACTCTTTAAAATCAAAGCACCACTTTATTGGACACCAAATCCAATTAGCATGATGAGAGACTCATACCAGCATACTACTGGATTATTTTTCCTTCCTGATATGCACCCAGCATGGCTACTTGAATGCTTCATTTGGATCCATGTTCTTGCATTCCTAGTACTCTATCAACACCTTCAGTTAATTCTTTAGTAAAGTAGTCTGCTTTGCTTATCCAGGAGCATAGGAGCTTCCCCATGGTCTCTTCTTCTCGGCTATCCTGTATGGCAGACAAGTCTTTACAGAACTTCAGACATAACCAAGTGTATAACTGGAACTAAGATTAGAATAATTTAGGCATCTTTAATACTGCAGTGATAGAAAATGCAACCTACCTCATGTAAACGCCATTTAACCTTCACCTTATTTATTTTTTTACACCCATATATGAAACAATCCAGGTTAGATTATATCTTTATAGACCACTATGGCTTAGCTATTTTTAGTAATACAATATTATTATAGATCATGCAGTCTTATCAAGTAGGAGTTCTCTGCATTCTAGACTGGTTAAATATCCCTATTGCTTTACATAACTGGAGAGCAGATTATTCCATATTTATGGACCCTCTTTAATAGAGGAGCAAACCTGTAAGTACACAACCCTCATACTAATAGATGGTTTGTAATTGCTTTATTCAAATAAAATCCTTATTAAAAAAGAAACAGACACAATACTGTAATGCACAAGTAAATAAACTTTAATTCTAGGCATTGCCCATAACCATGATCCAAAAAAATAAAAATTATCTGAGGAGATCAAGAAGTCTAGGGATGAATAGAATCAGCATCTCTAGTTGCCCTGTGCCTTAGTGCTTTACAGACAAACGTCTGGAAAAAAAACAGGAAGAGCAACTTTTGGCATATTCTCTGAAAAATAAAAATATATAAAGCATTTGCTCAAATCTACGAATAGTGTTAGAACTAATAAAGAAATAGCAAAGATTTTTTTTTTTGGTTGTGGGAACAAATGATGGTTCTGAGTCACATGTAAGCAGCAGGGATGAGGGGTATTAGACATAATGGCCCCTATTTAAGAAAGTCTGGCGGACCTGATCCAACACTGCGGATCAGGTCCGCCAGACCTCGCTGAATACGGCGAGCAATACGCTCGCCGTATTCAGCATTGCACCAGCAGCTCACAAGAGTTGCTGGTGCAACGCCGCCCCCTGCAGACTCGCGGCCAATGGGCCACCAGCAGGGGGGTGTCAATCAACCAGATCGTACTCGATCGGGTTGATTTCCGGGGATGTCTGTCCGCCTGCTCAGAGCAGACGGACAGGTTATGGAGCAGCGGTCTTTGTGACTGCTGCTTCATAACTGCTGTTTCTGGTGAGTCTGCAGGCTCGCCAGAAACACGGGGCATCAAGCTCCATACGGAGCTTGATAGATAGGCCCCTAAGGATGAAATACTAGACAGCTAGTGAGGAGGAGGGTGGATTAGGTTCAGAGAAGTAGCATATGGGTGATACTGAAAACCAGGGGATATGATTAAGAAGCCAGGAGATTGTGTGTAGACTGAATAACTTTGTGGCACCCCAACAGAGGTTGACAGATGATTAGAGGATGTACCATAGAAGGATACACTGAAACTACAGTTAGATAGGAAGAGAACCACATGAGGATGTCAAAGATCCCATAGGATTTTAGAGTTTGGAGAAGTGGGTGGTCAACAGTATCAAAGGTTGCAGATAGATAAAGAAGAACTGGTAGATGAAAGGAAGGTCAGTAATTGTAAAGGAATAGGATAAAGTAAGTGGACAGGTGCTAAGATTGGAAGATAAGAAGAGGGCAGATAGCTCATCATCTATAACAGGTGCAAAGGAGCATAGTTTGTACTTAGGCATGTCTTGGTTGGTTGTGAAGGGTGGACATTGCTAGTGTTCTGGGATATAAGCCTATACCAAACCTCAGATCAGACCCATGGCCAAAAAAGCCTCTGTTAAATATATAAGCCCATATTAAACCTTGGATCAGGCATGTGGCTCAGAAGCCTTTGTCAGCTATATAAGCCCATGTCAAAAACCTCAGATCAGACCCATGTCCCAGAAATATCTGTCAAATATATAAGCCCATATAAAACCTCAGACCTATGACCCAGAAACCTTTGT
This sequence comes from Bombina bombina, assembly GCF_027579735.1. Lineage (NCBI taxonomy): Eukaryota > Metazoa > Chordata > Amphibia > Anura > Bombinatoridae > Bombina > Bombina bombina. Next base: position 899,360,381 of record NC_069504.1, read on the forward strand.
AAACTGCATGCCTAATCACACCACAATTTTGAGACCGAGTCACATTTCTAACATATATTTTACTGTGCATAAACATATTTGAAAAGTGCTGGATAAATGCATTATAGTGGGGCTTTCAAATATTTTGGAATGGATTTGAAATAAAATAAAAAAAATACACAATCTCATGCAATGGGCTTTAAATTGAATCAGGGTTTACTGGAAATTAAAATATATGTAAAACCTGTTTAAAAGGAAAAATGTAATATGCGCTTTAGCAATTATGATAAAACCTACTATCATTTCTTTTTATTTTCAAAAAAAACCCATAGGAATTCAAGTAGAAGGTTTGAAATTATTTTAAATAATCTGAGTATCAATGTAACTGCTGTAGTTATTATTTAACATCCCCCACATTGTTTGGGCAGAGTAGGACACACAACCTCAGCACTGGTTGCCATGGTAATTGTTCCCTGTATACCGCATCCTTCCAACAGGGAACTATTACTGGCCACTCACAGCTGTGCACAGAAACCCAAATTGCCAGAGGCAATCTGACCAGCAACTCAAATTAGCTCACTGCCCAAATGTAGTGTTTCCTTCATTTATAATCTACTTGAATGTATATCATAAAATAGCTTGCAACAGCTTTCATTTCAACTATTTGCAACGGAGGTGACGAAAGGCACCAGGTAGTGAGAACAGTGCAGTTTAAACCTGACTGTATCCTACTTTTATGTGAAGGCCAAAGCAGAAGAAATAGTGGATCATTCCAAAAGGACTTAGGAGCTGATTGCAATGTTGACACTATTGCCAATTTTTATTTATTTATAAAAATGTTTTACCAGGAAAAAATACATTGAGATTTCTCTCATTTTCAAGTATGTCATTGTTTATCAGACACATTTTTGGGGCCATTCCACAGCTAAAAGGACTTGATAAACCCCCAGAGAACACACTTCCACTTATTACTGTACCCCAAAAGTTTATTTATTTGTAAAGCTCCAAAATATTCTGCAGATGTTACCCCCACCTTATTGGATGATATTAGGAATCAATGTCACCAAACAGATACAAACGCTACCCATTCAATCAATTATATTTTAAAAAAATCGTATTAAACACTTTAACATTAATACAATGTAGTCAAATCCATAAAAAGCAATAATCTGTCTACTGTAACAATAATGCCCCTGTTCAAATACCTTAAAAAGATATACACACATATCGCTATGGTTTTAAATGACAACAGGTTCATTGCACACGTCACATATTGGTATCACTAAACACTGTTTAGAGTGATCATTTAAAATACAGGCTTGGTTTCAATCAGTGATTTTATCATTGAAGCCCTTACATCACCATGGTTTGAGCACTACATGAAAGGAAATAGTGCTGCCATCTAGTGTTCTTGCTAATGTATGACATTTTTGCAAATCTGCTCCCGTATAGTGCTGTAGACACTTGCACATTCCTGAAAGTACCTTCCTGCTGTTGAACAAAGGATACCAAGAAAATGAACAAAATTTGATAATAGAAGTAAAGTGGAAAGTTCCTTAAAATGATATGTTCCATCTGAATCATGAAAGAAAAATGTTGGGTTTTATGTCCCTTTAATCATGCACATTTTATTCATGGAAGATAAATTCCAAGCGTGAGAGGATATTCAGAAATCATTATCTGCCAAAAACAAGCACAAGATTGAAGGGATACTTAAAGGGATAGTATACACCAAAAATGTTATTGTTTAAAAAGATAGATAATCCCTTTATTTACCATTCCCCAGTTTTGTATAACCAACACTGCTATAGAAATATATTTTTTACCTCTGTAATTACCTTGTATCTAAGCTTCTGCTGACTGCCTCCTTATCTCAGATCTTTTGACACATTCGCATTTCAGGCAATTAGTGCTGACTTAAATAACTTCACGTGCGTGAGCACAGTGTTATCTGTATGAAACACATGAACTAACACCCTCTAGCTGTGAAAAACTGTCACTATGGAAATAAAAAAACTCTGAGAGCGGCAGGGAGGGGGAAGGTGGTAGAGGGGGATCCTATGGTGAAGGGGACAATCAGAGGGTAGGGAAAGAATCTTGGAGGGGGAGGGGGGTAAATGAGGGAGAGTGAGGGGGAGGGGGTTGGGAAGCTACATTACAGAAAAAAATGTTGTTGTTTTTTTGTTTTTTTTATTTATTAAAATAAATTAAAACAATAGCAAACTGGGTACTGACAGCTGCCAGAACCTAGGATGGAGGGAATTGGTTAGAAGGGGGAGGGATAGAGAGCTTTTTTGGGGGGATCAGGGAGGTTTGGAGTAAGGGGGGATCCTACACTGCAGAAAATATAATATAAAATATATATAAGAAAAAAAAGAAAAGAAAAAGTTTTATATTTTCGTATTGGCAGACTTTCTAGACTGTTTAGAACTTATTTCTAGATCAGTTAGAATTTGAGTATTATCAATTAGTATTGATTGTTGATTAGTTGCTGTTACTTATGTATATATAAAGAAAATCTTTTTTCGACAAACAAAAGAGAAAAAATAAAAGTTATATTCAATCTTTAAATTTACTATTCTTAAAGTGAATGTCAACTTTCATAATAAAGTGCCCGGTTTTTAAAAAAACAATTAAAAACAGGGGCACTTTCATTCATGAAAGTTTACATTGCACCAGATTTTACAAATACTTACCTTCTTCTCCTGAAAAAATTATTGCCAGTTCCCCCGCCTGCTTCTTCCTGCTGTACTTACACAGCAATGACGAAACCGGCTTCCTCCAATCACGGCGTGGCCTCACCAGATGAACTCTCCTGGGGGGGAAGCTGTGATTGAAGAGAGACGGTTTTGTCATTGCTGATGAAGTAAAGAGGGATTGGTGATCCAGTGTTCCAGGAGAAGAAGATAAGTATTTGTAAAATCCGGTGCATTGTAAACTTTCATGAATGAAAGTGCCCCTGTTTTTAATAGTTTTTTTTTATAAAAAACAGGCACTTTATCATGAAAGTTAACATTCACTTTAAAGGGACACTGAACCCAAAAAATGTCGTTCGTGATTCAGATAGAGCATGCAATTTTAAGCAACTTTCTAATTTACTCCTATTATCAATGTTTCTTCTTTCTCTTGCTATTTTTATATGAAAAAGAAGGCATCTAAGCTTTTTTCTTGGTTCTGTACTCTGGACAGCAGATTTTGATTGGTGGATGAATTTATCCACCAATCAGCAAGGACAACCTAGGTTGTTCACCAAAAATGGGCCGGCATCTGAACTTACATTTTTGCATTTCAAATAAAGATACCAAGAGAATAAAGAACATTTGATAATAGGAGTAAATTAGAAAGTTGCTTAAATTGTCATGCTCTATCTGAATCACAAAAGAAAAAATTTGGTTACAGTGTACCTTTAAGGTAGGCAGGATTCGATTACTTATTATGTAAACTAGTTACCATATTCACCTCTTATCTCACTCCAATAGTTTAAAACAAATGCTAGATATAATAATAGTAATATCCTAATGTAGCAACCAAGAGGGTAAGAACCTGTAAAATAATTACCTCACAAGTATTATAGGAACACAGCTAGTCGCCAAAAAACATGCCAAATTTAGCTCCTCATTCATACCATTAGGTGATAGTGATCTCAAATTATACATCCATCTACATTCATTTTTTAACAGTATTCTATCTAGGTCATCGCCTCTCTCCTTTAGATCAATTTTTTGTAAGCCTCAAAATCTTAGCTCATCTTGGTTGCGTTTATGCTTAAGGAAAAAATGTCATCTACTAGTTTATTCTTAATATCTCTCTTATGTTCCTTTATTCTTTCTTTAATTTCTCTGTATGTTTTTCCAATATAATATCTGGGACAATTACAGTATACCATATACTCTACCGCCTCACTCTTGTAGTATGCCCCATGGAAGTCTATTAGGTGAGGGATTTAGTGCGACCTTCAGACATTAATGCTCCCTAAACTCACTCTCAAATGCTAACATTTTTTATTTTTTTTATTAACATTTTTTATTGAGGTATTATGGCAAACATTGCAATATGCAGTACATGAGTCTTTACAAACTTAGCATATGAATGTCTTGAATGGCTCAAATAAAACTAGAGCCTAAGTACTTCATAGAGCAATGTTTTACATGCACAATATTAACACCTCAGTTTATACTTTTCTCTGTTAATTGTAGAATCGCTCATAAACAAAACTTGTAGACCTTCTCTATACAGCAGATAAACTGAAGATATTTACTCATAAAACAAAATAATTAATGATATATACCCATACCAAGTTCCCAAATATGTGATTATGTCACTTGTAGTACAAACTTATATGGCAAGAAGAAACATTATTGACATGTGATCATACCAAACCAGCTTGGGGGCAATTCTGTGTTTAATATGCTATGTTACACTTGGTACATATTTCCAATTGCTACTAAAAGTTCCCTTCTATTTAAAGAGTACCATCTTGCGGTATACTGCATCAGTATGGGGGGGGGGGGGGCTTTTAAATATGGTTTCCAGTACCTCATGAGGAGATATAAATAATCTAAGCAGATCACTCTGCCTTGGCCGCTGGCAGAGCAAATCTGAAATACTAAAGGGAGATGCTAAATCAATAACCCATATTGAGATCAGAAAGATCATGAGGTTCTTCGATAAAACAATAAGCATAAAATATATGATTGACCATTATATATATACTGTATAAACGTACTACTCCTAATAAGATAACTTTAACGACCTGTCCCCCAACTAAGCTGAATCCTATTGTCAAAAGCAATTATATTCTGTCTACAATTACTCTCAGATGCTTGTTATTCAATTATAAATAAGGTGGAAAAAACCTCTTAGTCGTAAATATAAGAATATACGTATATGTTTAAGAAACTCAACTGCAGGGATCAAAACTTACAACTAAACTATCACATATACAGTATCCCACAAAAGTGAGTACAACGACCTGTCCCCCAACTAAGCTGAATCCTATTGTCAAAAGCAATTATATTCTGTCTACAATTACTCTCAGATGCTTGTTATTCAATTATAAATAAGGTGGAAAAAACCTCTTAGTCGTAAATATAAGAAAGGTCAGGAACATTATTTATAGTGCTAGAACAAATATTCAACCTGACAAAAATGCTAGATTATTTGTACCTATTATATAGACTATTAAGCTCTCCTTATTAATCAATGAGACAAGCAATATGCTACAGATTAATAACTGAAGGAGAAATAACTCCAAAATAATATTTGAAGTCTGAGAGTATAATAAAAATTGGCTATTGAGGTAGTTCATTTAAAGGCCTAGGAGAGAGCATGTTTAGGCAACAAAACTGATACACTCATACTGGGTACAAGAATATACGTATATGTTTAAGAAACTCAACTGCAGGGATCAAAACTTACAACTAAACTATCACATATACAGTATCCCACAAAAGTGAGTACACTCCTCAGATTTTTGTAAATATTTTATTATATATTTTCGTGTGACAACACTGAAGAAATGACACTTTGCTACAATGTAAAGTAGTGAGTGTACAGCCTGTATAACAGTGTAAATTTGCTGCCCTCTCAAAATAACAACACACAGCAATTAATGTCTAAACAATTGACAACAAAAGTGAGTACACCCCTAAGTAGAAATGTCCGAATTTGGCCCAATTAGCCATTTTCCCTCCCCGGTGTCATGTGACTCGTTAGTGTTACAAGGTCTCAGGTGTGAATGGGGAGCAGGTGTGTTAAATTTGGTGTTATCACTCTCACACTCTCTCATACTGATTACTGGAAGCTCAACATGGCACCTCATGGCAAAAAACTTTCTGAGGATCTGAAAAAAAGAATTGTTACTCTACATAAAGATGGCCTAGGCTATAAGAAGATTGCCAAGACCCTGAAACTGAGCTGCAGCACGTTGGGCAAGACCATACAGCGGTTTCACAGGACAGGTTCCATTAAGAACAGGCCTCGCCATGATCGGCCAAAGAAGTTGAGTGCCTATGCTCAGCATCATATCCAGAGGTTGTCTTTGGGAAATAGACGTATGAGTGCTACCAGCATTGCTGCAGAGGTTGAAGGGGTGTAGGGTCAGCCTGTCAGTGCTCAGACCATACGCCGCACACTGCATCAACAGTTTGCTGAAGACAAGCAGACTAAGGACATGGATTACTGGAACCATGTCCTGTGGTCCGATGAGACCAAGATAAACTTATTTGGTTCAGATTGTGTCAAGCGTGAGTGGCAGCAACCAGGTGAGGAGTAAAAAGACAAGTGTGTCTTGCCTACAGTCAAGCATGGTGGTGGGAGTGTCATGGTTTTGGGCCTGCATAAGTGCTGCCGGCACTGGGGAGCTACAGTTCATTGAGGGAACCATGAATGCCAACATGTAATGTGACATACTGAAGCAGAGCATGATCCCCTCCCTTCGGAGACTCGGCCGCAGGGGAGTATTCCAACATAATAACAACCCCAAGTACACCTCCAAGACGACCACTGCCTTGCTAAAGAAGCTGAGGGTAAAGGTGATGGACTGGCCAAGCATGTCTCCAGACCTAAACCCTATTGAGCATCTGTGGGGCATCCTCAAATGGAAGGAGGGGAGCGCAAGGTCTCTAACATCCACCAGCACTGTGATGTCGTCATGGAGGAGTGGAAGAGGACTTCAGTGGCAACCTGTGACACTCTGGTAAACTCCATGCCCAAGAGGGTTAAGGCAGTGCTGGAAAATAATGGTGGCCACACAAAATATTGACACTTTGGGCCCAGTTTGGACATTTCCACTTATGGGTGTACTCACTTTTGTTGCCAACGGTTTAGAAATTAATGGCTGTTGAGTTATTTTGAGGGGACAGCAAATTTACACTGTTATACAGGCGGTACACTCACTACTTTACATTGTAGCAAAGTGCCATTTCTTCAGTGTTGTCACATGAAAAGATATAATAAAATATTTACAAAAATGTGAGGGGTGTACTTACTTTTGTGGGATACTGTATATAACATCAGTTAAGAAAACAGTACGTTCCATAATAGTTTACTGCTACAGTTAATGACCCAATAAACTCTATATATGTAAATAGTAAACATGAATGGGCCTCGCAAAATTAGTGGAAGCAAAGCACTGACTTATTTATCAAACATTGCAGTCATCATAAAAGTTACCAGTTATTAGGTATTATAATATAAGGTAGTCACAATTTGTCACAGATTAGAGCCTCACACTCCACCAGTATCCAACATAAATATTAGCCGACACCAACTTTATATGGCTGCAACGACTGTTGCAGAGCGTATCCAGCCAGCCAAATCCCTAGAAAGTTTTGTAGGGACTCTTTCCAAAGCAGTGTATGCAGTCGGGGCCCCAAGGGGTGGGCCACACTCCTCTGAATCTTGCGCAGACCTCCAGAAGCCACCATTCTTTTCGGAGTCTGAAAGGGGGAAGACACGACACAAATTTATTTCCCAGAAACAGGGAAAAGATACTCAAAGTACTCTGCACCACTCTGAAGTTTCAGATATGCAGGGGCAAAATCACTGTCCGCATCACGGGGTGCCAAAGGTAATCAGTGTTAGTAACATGTTCTCCTGACTCTTGTATCGCTCTGGGTAGTTAAAGCTTGGTTTTGTGGATAGGAAGTCGGGTCTTCATATTTATTATCAGGAGGGATTAGGAATTTTTCAATGCAGCAATCTAGCCATGAGTTCAATGCAGTAAAATGCTCCTCCCGGAGTGCAAGCACTTTCTCCTCTAAAACTTTCTCAGTGAACGCTATGAGAATGAGAGAGCTTACAGAACTCTACAGTACTGAAGAGCAGCATATAATCAATGCTGCGATACAGCATGAACCTATAGGCTCCTGCTGGGGGTTAGGTGTGCAGGCCTCAGATGATATTTCGGAATATTAGGGCTGCTGGTACTATTAATACAAGGCTCAAACCACTCAGGATCATATCGCAAAACAAGTTAACTAAGTTCTGTTGTTAGATGATCTCGTACAGCTCAGATGATTTTGTAAGTTGAAGCAGCTTGAAATATTGCGACCAAAGATGGCTGCTGCCCGGAAGTTCCCACCGAGCAATAACATTTTACATACGTAATATGGAAGTAAAAATAGGAGCTCTATGGATTGTGCTTTAGCAATGTTAGCGCACAATAGCACTACCATTTTTACACTCAATTTGTAATCTAGGCCATAATATCTTCAATTTTGGCTCTGAGCCCACAAAGTCTAAAATATTTACTATTTGGCTCTTAACAAAAAAAGTTTGCTGATCCCTGCATTAAGGGGTTTATCACAAGCTTGCACTTATTTTCAGTAGATAAGGATTTTGAACTTAAGTATTGTCAGGGTCATAAAATATTTCTACTGTTAATATCCCAAATTACATTCTAAAAACAATACAAAATCATTATCGTTAATCTTCCAATTTTGTAATCCAAAAGTCAATTGTGCAGGGTTAAAGGTACAGTAAATGCAATCTTTCAATATATATGATTGGTAAAAAAAACATTTGCAATATAATGCCCCTTTTAATTTAGTCACATTCAAGTGTTAATATTTTAAATGTACTCCATGCCTACATATTTTTTTTACTCTAAATTGTTGCTGGGGCTGGTAGCGCTATTTACTTACTATAGTGCTCATTGTGCTGATGCCTCATGCGTAGTACCTTCATTCGAGCCGACTGCAATATAAAAATGCGTCTTGAAGGAAGACACAACGCATACGTGGCTTCAGTGCAAGCGAGTGGTATAGAAAATGACTAGTGCTTCTGGTCGACTCCTAGTTGGCTTTGCTACACCAGTTTAGAGTAAAAAAAAACTCTGTGGGCATGGGGGTGGCTGTTGGAAATTTCTAAACGGGTTTAAAAAAGTACATTTACATTTTTAAAATGCAAATATGATTATAACTTAAAGGGGCATTATATTGCATTTTCGTATTACTAATCATTTATAACTGACAGCCAACACGTTGGGGCAGAATATCAATATTTTAGAAGTCTTAAGGGTCACATATTTATTAAAAAATAATATTATACTGCCTAAAAAAATGTCCAGTGGCTAAGGGCAAGATATTTATTGATCCATAGTTAAAAATAATAAAGGTACAGTGGTCCTGTACACTAACTGATGCATTTATGCCTCTAGGGGCACTTCATTGAGTTAGTGTGTGACCACAATATACTGCCATTTATTCAAAATGCGCTTAATTAGTTCTTAAAGTAACATATTCAAACATGCAAACAAATACACATGCTAAAATTCTGTCTGGCTTCTATAAGGTCTATATATATATATATATATAATAATGTAATGTATATAATGATATAATGTAAATCATGTATGGTGAATAACGTGCCCAATATATATAATATACCCTTTAAAAAACGCTGATATATAAAAAAAAAAAGTCCAGTGCCGATAAAAGATATGCCAAACATTTTAATCTTGCCACTAGTTAATATTACTAACTAAATATGTCAAACCCTGTACCTAATCTGCATATAAATATATGTATTTATTAAACATTCAAATAATAATAATATGTTTCCAAAAAAACAATGCCCAGTAGCACAGGGATAGATATTTATTGAGCCATAGCTAAAATCAGCAAAGGTACAGTGGTCTTGCAAACCATCTGGCGCGTTTCATGCCTCTAGGGGCACTTCATTAGACTTACTGTGTGAACACAATATAGTGCCATTTATACACAATGTGCTTAATTAGTGCTTAAAGTAACATATCCAAAATTCAAACATGCAAACGCGTGCTAAAATTCTTAAATATTGACTTTTATAAGATCTATTAAGGGTAAATAATGTACATCATATATGGTAAATAATGTGCCCAACATATATCATGAGACCTTTAAAGAACTCTGATACATAAAAAATATGTCCACATCCACATTTTAATCAATTACAAATTTTTCATATTGTAGCCTCTAAATTATAAGGTCCTAGAATGTTTTAAACATAAAACAAGTTGGTGGTAAATGGTAAAAGTTGATATGATATCCCGGACCCCTCCGCAGCTAAATAAAAGTATTAACCCCTATTCCACCACTCCTGGACCCCTCCGCAGCTAAATAAAAGTATTAACCCCTATTCCGCCGCTCCCGGACCCCTCCGCAACTAAATAAATGTATTAACCCCTAAACCCCTGGCCTCCCACATCACTACCACTTACTAAACCTATTAACCCCTAAACCGCCAGCCCCCCACATCGCCATAAACTAAATTAAGCTATTAAACCCTTAACCTAACAACCCGCTAACTTTACATTATAATTACCTCATCCCTATCTTATAATAAATTTAAACTTACCTGTAGAATTAAAATAAACTATATTAAACTATTAATTAACCTACCCTAACTATTATACTAAAATTACATTAAACTATATTAAATTATTAATTAACCTACTGTCGTGAGTGAGCTTCGCTCAGGTGCAGTAATAAAGAGGTCCAGACCAGATATTTATCAAACAAGGGCTCACCTCAGGAGAGGTAATCTTTATTACACTGTTGCAACAGTGTCCCAGCACAAAAACACAGCAACGCAAGACTAAATCATTTTCATATACATGCATTTTTATACTATTACAGTAACTTACAAAGCAGAGAGCTAATTGGCTGATAATGATTGGCCAATGAATCTCACGTGATTAGTGGTTACTAGGAAAGGGGAAAAAAAACAGGTCCTCTATGTTAAAATTTGGGAGATATGATTTCTTGGAATGTGACCAGAGGCTAGTTGGCTAATTGGATTGAGAAGTTGATACTGTACAGAGAAGCCTTGGATTTTACCTTGAGTTTCAGATATTTAGAAAACAATGTATGGGAGAAGCCATAACTTTAAGATATACTGATACATACTTATTAGGCTAAAAGTAAGTTGTTAAAGATACATCACTTATTGGAAAATACAGAAGTAATATATCTGCAGTTTCAGAGAAGAGTTCAGTAAAAGAAAAGGAAAAGTTTGGTTAAACATATAAAATAATGAAAATAGAATAAGCAGCTCATAACACTACCCTACTATACTACAATTACATTAAACTAACAATTAAATTAACTATATTACACTCATATAAGGGGAGCACCACATACTTAGAACAAATTTGCTTAGCTAGACAGAGAATGAGAGGGACCATTACTGGACTGTATGCTATTTTTAACTCTCCATTGACGACTTATAAGCTTCCTTATATGCAAAAGTGGGAGGAAGAATTTCAATTTACTTGGCCTTTAGAAAAATGGAACGATGTTCTGTTTAGGGGACCCTCCTTTTCCATATGCGCTCATTTAAAAGAAAACTACATGAAGACTGCTTTTCGTTGGTACTTTCACTCCTCGAGACTCCATAATCTAGATACAGGTAATAGAAAATGTCTGAGAGGGTGTGATGAGATTGGTACTTACTCACACATGTGGTGGAACTGCCCACGGGTAGCAAACATTTGGTCACAAACCTTTGGTCTATTGAGCAACATTTTTGGATGTCCTTTTAGAGTGTCGGCTTCTCAAGCTCTTCTGCATGAGCCTGTTCCAGGGTTCAACAGGGCACGAAATAAGTTCATATTTACTATCTTTACTATAGTTAGGTTAACCATAGCCTAGTATTGGAAGAGTTCAGTAAAAGAAAAGGAAAAGTTTGGTTAAACATATAAAATAATGAAAATAGAATAAGCAGCTCATAACATTCCCCCCTTTGATCGCAAACGTCAAAGTGCCGCGATCACAAAAAGTAAATGCGACTCATGGTGGTTTGACAATCACAAAGCTATTAGTACATGGGTGCTCGCGTCCAAGATGGTTCACAGGACTACAAGAGGGTAAGCAAAAACAAGGTAGGAGTGAAGTTATTAGGTAGTAGGCAATTCCGCTATTACCGGACGCTAGTCGCCATCGGGTGGAGTAGACAACTACCTAAACATTCCTATGCTGTATATGTGTGTGTGGCATGACATATGTGTGTGGCATGACATAGTGCAGAAACATCCCCTCCCAGATTTTTTAACAACAATTAACAATCCCCATCATTCTTGCAGAGTTGATGGCGAATAGTGGGTTGTCAGGCAGTATCATGGCATGTTTGGGAGGTGAAGGAATTCTGCACCTGTGAAGGAAATATAGAGAGTGTAAGTATAAGGTAATGCAATATGAAAGCAAAATAAAACAATACAGAAAGACAATGAAGAAATAGAAACCACCAGGGAGGGAAAAAGGAGTGGGTTATGGGTATACAGGCTACGACCGGGGTGGCCATCAAGGTAGATGATGGTCCATGGTCTCTCCGTGGCCAGTTTCCCAATGTAGGAAAGTTCTAGACGATCCTAGGGATGTAGTGCATCCTGCATAGGGATAAGACAGGGAATTTTAGGGCATAGCTGGTGGGTAGGCAATAACATTGTAAGATCAAGAGGTCAAAAGAGACATAGAGTAGGAGAGAAGTAGGTGAACTAAGAAGAAATCAGGGTCAAGAGATCTCAACATGGTGGGGAGATTAAAAACGGATAGAGGGAAACAAGTATTTGGGAGAAGAATGAGACACAGTGAAAACATTCTTGCATGTAGAGATTAGACCAGGTACACATTGTATACAGCAACACATCAGTATAAGGCATACTATAATAACAATGCCATACAGAAAAAGGGAGTGTAACCATCCCAAATTAGGTAGCCAATCAAAGAGATGGTTAAAAATACCTCCAAGGCCAAATTTGTCATCAATCACATCTTGGACATCCTGAGATAGGGACCTAATAACTGTGAGATGGTGACTCAAATTAAGTGATTGATCAGTAACATAGGTGCAACATTCTTTGCTCACAAGACTACACCCCCCCTCCCCTCCTTGGGAAGCCAGGAGGTAATCAAGGGCCATCCTATTCTGCAATGCTAGTTGTCTAAGCTGCTTCAACTCTTGGGCCACACTCTGAACAACTCCTGCACTCTCATTCATGAAGGTCTGTAGTGTCACAGATAACATGATGATATCCTGATGATTCAGGTAGACACCAATGGCCGGGAGGATAGCTCGACCAATTGAATCTCCAGCATACTGTTGGACAAGGGGGGGCAGCAAGCTTCCAGATTCACGTTTATTGCGAATTGGGCCCAAGGTCAGCGTGGGGACAACACGGATGGCTGGGGTTACCACACCCGGGAAGCAGATGGCTGTATAGTTACCAGGGAGGACTGACACCGCTGTCTGCCCACATATCCAATACAACCCAGGGGGTGGTCTGCTGAGGAAAGATTGTACAAGGGATGGGGAAACAAAAGTACAATTGGGGCCCTGGAGGAAACAAAAAAGTGCAGTGAGATTATGATTCACAGTTAGGATCATACCAGAGGAATTTACCATCCAGAAATGAGTGCCATTACTGGAGATTACATTCACATAGGGAGGCAACCAACCGCACCGTACCTTGGCCAATTTCCCTGCAGATAGTACCATATGAGGTGCCTCCCAAAGAGATAAAATTACCTGATAGGTTGAACAATGGTGTACCTGGAGGAATAAAAGTAGACACATCAAAGGTAAACAAATCAACATTAATACCCATAAGAGGAATGCCCTCCTTATGATGAGTGGGAATGCGAGCACAAATATAACAATTGCCCTTGGTGCGATTGGCTATAGTTTGGAGTAGGACAACGTGTGAGTTTAGTCCCCATTCATCTAAAGAATAGTTCTCTGTAGACAATTGGGCATTAGGTAAATTATCATTATGGGGGAAAGAATCATGGGGGTAAATAGGAGTTGGGGCAGAGGTAGTTACAGGGGAATGTCAAGCAAGAAGGGGTGACTTTCGTTTCTCAGCTACCCACTTCATAATTTTCAAACCACATTCACTAGTGGGGCTATGCAAATAGACTGGATAACAAAACCATTAGGACCTTTAAATACGAACTTTGAGTATAATTACTTGTTGAGGGCAGCTAGTAGGAGGAGGAAAAACTGCCACAGATACAAGGTTACCAGAACAAGAGTATTTAGTAAAGGGGTTAGGACAAACACACTGACCAGAAGACACATATTGGGAAATAGAGTAAGAGAGCATGGTCAAAAGTGTGACACAAAACAAAGGAGACATATTGAGGGATGTTACTCAAGATATCAACAGAGGAGTGAGACAATGAAAATAAGAGTTAGAAAGACAGATCTTTCAGTTTCACTCATTCAGCTAGTGAGGTTTCACTATTTCTGGTTAGTCTGAGTTTCAAACCCAGAAGGGTCTGAATTAACCAATCATTGTCAGGGGTCTTGGTTACCCCTTCTTCAGAGGCCTTGGTTGCCCCAGCTTCTTCTTTCTTTGGCTTGTTGCAGGCTGCTTCTTTTTCTGGGCTGTATCTTTTACACCTGGAGTAGTGGATCCAAGAGTCGACCTCAGCAACTTTGATAGCTGTTGGAGTAGTCAGCAAAACCAGGAAGGGACCTTTCCAGAGAGGCTGCAGTGGCTTCTTTTGATAAGTCTTGACCAAAATGGAGTCACCTGACTGGAAGGGGTGTGCAGTCACATCCAATGGCAAGGGCTGAGAGAGAGAGGCATGTCTGTGGAGAGAATGTAATTGCTTTTGCAGTTGCAAAAGATAGGCAGTTAATTATACATCACCTACTGCAAGGTCAGGCAGGTGTAAGGTGTTGGCACTATACAAAGGAGGTGGCCTACCAAATAACAGTTCATATGGTGAGAGCTTGAGGGTCCCCCTATGGTTTGTGCGAGTCCCAAGCAGTGCTAGGGGCAAAGCATCTACCCATTTAAGGCTTGCTTGAGAACAAATTTTAGCAATAGTCTGTTTTAGGGTCTGGTTCTTTCTTTCCACTTGGCCTGATCTTTCTGGATGCCAAGGGGTATGGAGATGCCAAGTAAAGCCTAAGGCTAATGTCAGTTGCTGAATAATATTACTTGTGAAATGTGTTCCTCTGTTAGATTCAATTACTCTGGGAGGCCAAACCTGGGTATGAGTTATTTTAGCATTCACTTGGAAACTTCTTGGACTTTCACAGTTCTTGTAGGAAAGGCCTCGACCCATCCAGTAAGTTGGTCCACTATCACAAGTAAATGGTTGAAACCCCTACAGGGAGGTATGTCAGAAAAGTCAATTTGTAAACATTCAAAAGTTTGAAATGCCCATGGGCATCCGCCTGGTGGGCCTTTAGGTTCCCCCCTTGGATTGAATTGAGCATGTCTCACAATTCAATACAACCCATTTTGCAGCTTGATGGGGGGGGGCAAACCACTGTCTGTCTGTTAAGGGTTTCAGCAAGTTGTGTGTTACCTCAGTGTGTTTGGTTATGCAGAAAGGATAGCATATAAGAGAGGTTCGGTTGAGGTAGAGCAGGGCATCCATCTGGAGTGGACCAGATACCAAAAGAGCCATAGGTAAGACCAAGAACAGTCCAGAGGTGAACAGTTTGTTCAGGAAGAGAAGTGTAAAGAGAAGACAATGTAGTGTAAATGGCAGAGAAGCTGCATGCTAAGCAATTTGATCAGCATAACTATTACAAAGTGAAATGGGTTCCTGTGAGTGGGTGTGTGCTTTGCAATGCATGACAGAGATGGAAGTGGGTAAATGGATTGAGTCAAGGAGTGCAGAAACTTGTGGTGCATTGGCAATTTGGGTACCAGCAGAAGTTAGAAAACCCTTTAATTTCCATAATTGACCAGTGGCATGTACAATCCCAAAGGCATATTTACTATAAGTGTAAATGTTTACTGACCTGTCCTTTGAGAGCTGACAAGCAAGTGTGAGTGCATGTAGCTCAGCCGCTTGGGCACTGTAGTGAGATGGGAGGGGCTCGGCCTCTATAACAGAATCTGTCATGACTACACCAGAAACATTCACCATCCTCAAACTTCCATCACAGAACAGTGTCCAATCCAGGCTAGGTAGAGGCACATCAGAGAGGTCATCCCTTGGTTTGGAGGAAAAGAGAGATACAGATAAACAGTCATAGTGTGGGGTACCATCATCAGGCAGAGGTAACAAAGTTGCTGGGTGGATGATAGTGATATTAGAAGGTACAAGAAGCAATGTCTCATACCTAGTGAGACGTTGGTTTAAAAAAATGTTGTGTATTTGTCTGATTGAGTAAGAGATGTACTGCGTGTGGCACATAAATGTGTAAAGGATGTTCCTGTACAAGCTTCTTTCCTCTATTTTGGCATTTGAAACAGCTGCTTTAGTCTGTGGTATACCCACCTATAGTAAAAGTTTTATTCTGGAGTCTCATCTATCAATCAGCCTAAGTAAACAAGCCAGCATAAGAAACCACACTCACAGTGGGGTACAGGATAGTTAAAGGAACAGTTTGCCCAAATTAAGAATATTTTGAATTGAACTGCTTGACATAGTTAAATATACTAGTGCTGAGCATACAATAAACTTCATTTTCTTTCTCTGTAAATATTTTTTGAAATCTCAGATTTTATATCAGTTTGCCTATACCCCTTTAAATATTTTTTTTTCTTTTTTTTCTGCGGCAACTCTGGTTTCCCTGTCTTCAGTGCATAGCACTTGCTCCACCCCCTGACTCTGTGTTGAGCAGTGAGCAGTTTTTCTTAGAGCTTGAATACATTCAGGTCAGTGATATATCTCTCCGTTTGCCTGGTATTTCGGGGCTGGACTGACCTTACTTGGCGGGATCAGACTGATATACTTCAGGAAAGTTTTTTTCTGTGAAAAGCACACTGGTCTAAAAGAGGCTGCTTCCGGGTGGTAAATTGCCATAGAACAAGCCACTGAGCTGTTGTTCGTTCCTGGTAGAGCGCTTCTCTCTTTGTATGCAAATTATTATGACCCTGGGGAAGTCTCCCTATGGGTGATGGGGGAAACCAGACGTGGACTCCTTGCCCAGTGTGCTTAGAGGAATGTGGCTGCACCTCACTGACGAGGCCCATAGGAGGCCGAAACGATCGTCTGGGGTTGTCATGTTCCTTGTTCAGAGGAGAATTGCCTGGTATTTCGGGGCTGGACTGACCTTACTTGGTGGGATCAGACTGATATACTTCAGGAAAGTTTTTTTCTGTGAAAAGCACACTGGTCTAAAAGAGGCTGCTTCCGGGTGGTAAATTGCCATAGAACAATCCACTGAGCTGTTGTTCGTTCCTGGTAGAGCGCTTCTCTCTTTGTATGCATATCTCTCCGTTTGCAACTTATTTGAAGAGAAAAAGAAAATGTTTACAACATGCAATTCCACACCTGTATTAGAACAGACTTTTACACAGACCTGTATGTATTCAACTCAGAAGTCAAATCCACATCGGCATGAAGCCTCAATCAGCTGGAAAGCAAATGTTTAATTTTTTTTTTATTTTTTTTTTTACTGCTAGTCTCACAGATTTTATATTATACTGTATACATATACAAGGAAAGGTCTGCACAAGGTGATTATGTAAGCAAACTATTGTAAAACAAACTAAAGTAAAAATATAGAAAATCATCCAGGTCTTATGCAATTATTATGCTCCCAGAGACAGGACCAGTAAACACAGCAGATTTGCATAATCAACAAATGCAAGATAACAAGACAATACAATAGCATTTAGTCTGAATTTCAAATAAGTAGTAGATTCTTTTCTAACACATTTCTACTCCCTCTGTACCATGTGATAGCAATCAGCCAATCACAAATGCATATACGTATAGTCTGAGTTCTTGCACATGCTCAGTAGGAGCTGGTGACTCAAAAAAAATGTAAATATAAAAGACTGTGCACATTATTTTTAATGGAAGTAAATTGGAAAGTTGTTTAAAATTACATGCTGTATCTGAATCATGAAAATTTTATAAAACCTGAGTGTAAAGTGTGGGGAGTGATATTTAAATTTATTTTGTTAGCTGCTGATTGTGTGTGCACATTGGAGGTTTACTGTCTTTAGCATATCATTTACTAAAGCACTTTGATTGGCCATGGGGCGGGGTAATAGAGCATTGTAGCACTGCCCTTTTATCAGGGCATTCCAGGGACATTTAGCTGAACTGCAAAGAAGAAGATAAAAAATGTAAAAAAAATAATATATTTTACAAACTACTACAATTTATGTATTATCTCCTTTACTTGTTAATCCAGTGTTATTGCTGCTCATGAATTCCCATGAGTGAACTGGTCCTTTAAGTAATAAAATGACAATTTTCCATTGCTCTGTCTAAGCACTGAGCTCCGATTTTACAGACAAATATAACACAATGAGATATTCTTATTATCTAAAATTCAACCCATTGCAATCAACTATGTTTTGAAAGCATAAAACCAGCTACTTCATATATATACAAATAAACTTGCAAATGCAATTTCTCCTATATTTTATACTATGCAGCTTGTATAACAAGTCATTGAAAATACATTAATATAAAAACAATTTTACAGTGTACTGTCCCCATAAGGGCTGATCATTTATCATGTATATTACATATTCAACCTTATTGTCTTATTTACCATCAAAACTCCACCTCCCCACAGCATCACAACCTGCATATACTTAAATATTTATTGCAAAAGAAATAGACCCAAATACTTTAGATACATCTAATGAAACACAGTCCATGATACAGCAAAGAAGCAGAACTCCAATGGCAAACAAGTCAAGTTTTTTTTACCTTATTTTATCTTTTCCACAAACATACTTAACCCATTTATCATATACAAGAAAAACTCTCATATTTACTAGAGCGTGACAAAAATCACACACACACCATCGCACTTTCAAAGTCCTTAGTTACTTCACTTGCATATATTTTATATGCCTCAAACAGATGGAAACACATTAAATCTCTTATCAGCCCATGCATAAAACAAATATCACTTAAAACTAAAAAAAAATGCTATTATTGGCACACAAAATTAAGAACATACATATGACTTTAAAACCAAGTTACAGCAATAACAAGCAAATCATTACGTCATCAAATTTCTTAGCTAAGAATTCCTGATACACACACACAGCTCCAGCCTGCATCAAACATCAAGGCCAGCTTTCTTTTGCAGCGATTGTACACAAAATTCATATCTACTCACATACCTCAAATATTTCACTCCCAGCATTTATTCTAAAGCAATGTTAACATACATGAAACTTTTAGTAATACAGAAAACACATTTTCATTTGGGTTTTGACGTCCGCAACCCTACTATTCTCAAAAAGATAATAGTAGTTCATCTGGTCAGGGCATATATCAACCAGAAGATTGCGGAGGGCAATTAATTTAGGGAGCTCAAAGGACCCAAATCTCGGCCACCTTAATTCAGGATCAAGGCTGAGAGTATAGGAAACTCAGAGCTCTGTGCACAAAGTATAAAGTCTATTTTTTTTATAACCAAGCAGTACTGAGTTTTCCCTAATTTGCATATACTTTAACAAGGGGAGAGTCTTTGTATACTTTAGACAACCGGGATCCCATTATTATAACCCTGTTCCTTAAAGTGAATGTAAATTTTGATGACAAAGTGCCCAGTCTACAAAAATTAGACCAAAAACAGGGGCACTTTAACTCCTCAAAATCCACACCTCACTTGAATCCCTAATCAAGTCCCTGCAGTTACCGGACGGACACTTCCTCAACATCCCTGCCTAGCGGGAGAGATTAGCACTATAGTCAATCAAGTCCCTGCAGTTACCGGACGGACACTACCTCAACGTCCCTGCTTAGCGGGAGAGATTAGCACTATAGTCTCAAGTCACAATATGTCTTGGATCACTATTTCTGCCTCTGTAAAATCCCTACCACCTGAAACTTTATTTTATAGTGGGCTGGCACCCTAATGGTGTTTAATTGCCAGACAGATGTCCCACTGAATTAAATAGTGATCCAGTATATAAAACAAAAACAGGGTAAAAGACCCACAACATATATTACACGTACATGAACACAAAAGACAAGAAGACACTCACAGACTGGTCCAAGGGGTAGATTGTGTCCATTGTTTGTGGTCTGTTCCTCAGGACGTACTCCCTTATCGCCCCCCGGGACTCCCTGGCCAACAAGACAAAACCTCCCACAGGTAAGCTATAGACCTGAATCAGATGGGTGCGCGCAGATGTTGGTTCCCAGCCAGGGAGGCACAGAAGGTCGACCTGAAGCATGTCCCACCAGAGTTGCCATGTTACTGTTGTGAGTGAGCTCGTCTCAGGTGCAGTAATAAAGACCAGATATTTATCAAACAAGGGCTCACCTCAGGAGAGGTAATCTTTATTACACTGTTGCAAAAGTGTCCCAGCACAAAAACACAGCAACGCAAGACTAAATCATTTTCATATACATGCATTTTTATACTATTACAGTAACTTACAAAGCAGAGAGCTAATTGGCTGATAATGATTGGCCAATGAATCTCACGTGATTAGTGGTTACTAGGAAAGGGGGGAAAAACAGGTCCTCTATGTTAAAATTTGGGAGATATGTTTTCTTAGAATGTGACCAGAGGCTAGTTGGCTAATTGGATTGAGAAGTTGATACTGTACAGAGAAGCCTTGGATTTTACCTTGAGTTTCAGATATTTAGAAAACAATGTATGGGAGAAGCCATAACTTTAAGATATACTGATACATACTTATTAGGCTAAAAGTAAGTTGTTAAAGATACATCACTTAATGGAAAATACAGAAGTAATATATCTGCAGTTTCAGAGAAGAGTTCAGTAAAAGAAAAGGAAAAGTTTGGTTAAACATATAAAATAATGAAAATAGAATAAGCAGCTCATAACACTACCCTACTATACTACAATTACATTAAACTAACAATTAAATTAACTATATTACACTCATATAAGGGGAGCACCACATACTTAGAACAAATTTGCTTAGCTAGACAGAGAATGAGAGGGACCATTACTGGACTGTATGCTATTTTTAACTCTCCATTGATGACTTATAAGCTTCCTTATATGCAAAAGTGGGAGGAAGAATTTCAATTTACTTGGCCTTTAGAAAAATGGAACGATGTTCTGTTTAGGGGACCCTCCTTTTCCATATGCGCTCATTTAAAAGAAAACTACATGAAGACTGCTTTTCGTTGGTACTTTCACTCCTCGAGACTCCATAATCTAGATACAGGTAATAGAAAATGTCTGAGAGGGTGTGATGAGATTGGTACTTACTCACACATGTGGTGGAACTGCCCACGGGTAGCAAACATTTGGTCACAAACCTTTGGTCTATTGAGCAACATTTTTGGATGTCCTTTTAGAGTGTCGGCTTCTCAAGCTCTTCTGCATGAGCCTGTTCCAGGGTTCAACAGGGCACGAAATAAGTTCATATTTACTATCTTTACTATAGTTAGGTTAACCATAGCCTAGTATTGGAAAGTCGAGGTCCCTAACTTTCAGATTATCTTAAATAAAATTGGTTACTATTACCAAATGAGTAACAATGCAGCTAATTTGCTTGATACTGAAGAACAGTTTATTTCTGTCTGGGAACCATGGATTATGTATTCGGAGGCCAGGGTTGTTGGTCAATAACCTAAATTATGAGAGTGTTTATTATTTGGTAAGTTCTCAGATGGATGTATTAGTTTACCGGTATCCCTATGGAATAAGAGATGGCAGTAAGGGTGAGTTAGAGGTACTGTGTATCATTATAATGGATAATATATTGAATTGGTTCATAATGTGACCTGGAATTTACAGTAAAATGTATTGATGTTTATATGACATGCTGACCTGCCGAGATATGCCTCAATTTGTATTAAGTTATGTTGATGTGACATTTGCATTTTCTTTTTTATGTAACTAGGAGGAAAAAATTAATAAAAACTTTTTCAATTAAATTAACTATATTACATAATTAAAAATCTAACCCTACTCAAGTTATTTAAATCTACTATAAAGAATTACTAAGTTACAAAAAAATAACAACTAAGTTACACAAAATAAAAAACACTATTGGCAAGGCTGACGGCTATGGCACACCAGAGATGAGCTGTTCCACTCCTCTGCTGTGTTGCCCCATGTCCTCCTGCTGAGCTGCCCCAGATTGCTTGTCTGCCGGAGTCAAGGTAGCCTGTGGGTACAAAAGAGAGGAGGAAGTACCAGGACCATCAGGAAGGTGAGTTCCCTGAACCCCCTGTCCCTAGACCCCGCACTCCTACCCTTAATGCCCTGTCATAGGCTTCCTTTGAGCCAATGGTGGTATCACTTATCATACTCCCACATGAGCCGCTACTCGAATCAGTCATAACCTAATATCCTCACACTCATCCCCAAATAGGTCCACAGACTGTGCCTCCATCATGTCATCCCCACACACACCAAGAGCCTTATCAGTGTCATTAGCTCTGGCCTGCTCAAATCCCCTGGATGTGCTGCCTTTTGCGTCCCCGGACCGCACTGGGCCTTTTCTTTACTGCTCCCTGCCAGCGCACTCCTGCTCAGCCTGCTCTGCTTCCTCCTTGACTCCAACCCCTTACCCACCGCTCCTCGGAGGCCCCGGACCCCCTCCTCACCTGCTCCATACTGTGTGCGACTGCGGGCTCTCGACACGCCCCCCGTCCGCTTTTGCGATCCAGAAGTGACATCACCGTCAACCGGAAGTCGCGTCACAGAGTCAAGGGGGTGGTCCGAAGGCACCACCATGCCTGCCACAACATACCCACTAGGCCCCATCAAGCCCACCGCAGCCCCCGGCCCGACCAGCATCACAGAGCCCGACACGGCCGCAGCAATGGCCTGAACCGCTGTCAGCACCACCACGACCGCATCCGGGCACAAGGAAACCAGAGGCACAGACACCACAGCAGGCCCCAAAGGCCCAGGTAACCTGGCTTGAGCCGGCAGGTAATCCGGGGAGAGAGCCCTCAGAGAGGAGGCAGACCGTGAGGGAACTGAGGGGCGTCCCCGTTCTTGAGGACAAAATTAGAGTTGGGGCCTAGACAAACCCCGCCCTCCACGGCCCGTACAGGCCCCACACGACTGCCGCACTCCCTCCCTCCCAGCCCGAGCAGCACCAATCCTAGAGGGCCCAGCCACTGGAGGTGAAGCCTTTCGGCTGCCAATGGCCCCCAAGGAAGCCCTTGCCCGGATGGGAAGGGGGAAGAGGCCGCAGCCACCACAGGGCCCTGAGGCCTGGGAGAGGGGGTTCTAACACCACCCGTTTCTCTTCCAGCCCCAGGGGAAGAAACCCTATAATGTTTTGGAGGAACAGAAGCCCTGCGAGAACGTTCCATGACAATATCACCGAATTCTGCAGCCAAAAACAGCAACAGGATCCAGAAGAAAAGAGGGAGAGGATTACTTTACACTGGCTTTTATAAGGTAAGATGCATCCCACCCCTTAAAAAGCAACATTGTTTCAATCCCTTAACTCAGCCACCTCCTAGACCAGGATAACACTTAAAGCACTACAGTTAATGGATTTCGTTTGCATTATGTTTGTTTTTTTCATTCAAAAGCGTCCACTCGTTTATTGTTTTCTGACAAATGCCGTCAATATGGAAACATTTTATATTTTTTTACATTACTTGAATCCGAATGCACATCTTTCAGATAATGCATTTTGCCTTTTTTCTAGAAGAGAATCTTTGTCAATAGATTGTACTTTGTAAATATGTGAAAAGTTTGATCTTTCTAGAATGAAATTTTATAATATATAACTACCAACATTATTTGACCTTATTATTATTTATTATTATTATGTATTATTATTATTTAATTCCATAGAAAAGTCCAAGAACAAAAAATATACTTTCTGTTATGTTTTAGTGATGACATTTACCTGTATATTATCATAAGGTTCTTAAAACATAAAAACACAACTTTCCCACAGCAACACTTAAAGAGATGTCTTATGAAAAAGAAAAAATATATATTGTATTAAACGATAATTTATAAATAAAAGAATAAATATGACCATATAAAATGCATAACATTAAGTCTGTATTACGGTCATAGTGCCCTAGGAGAATTGCGTCAAGAGGAAACCTTGTGTATTATTCTAAAACTATGATATAAGGTAACCAATCAGAGAAGAGATGATTAAATTATCAAGCATAAAGTGTTAGGATGATTAGGCATTAGATAGGAGCAGACAGAAAACATTTCAGGAAAGAAAACAAAAGATTTCAGGAAAGAACATCTCTAAAGCACAATAAGGTAAACAGAAGTAAAAGTAAGATAGAAGAGTACATGCATGTATGTATGTAAGGGTA
Source organism: Bombina bombina (assembly GCF_027579735.1). Taxonomy (NCBI): domain Eukaryota; kingdom Metazoa; phylum Chordata; class Amphibia; order Anura; family Bombinatoridae; genus Bombina; species Bombina bombina. The sequence goes on from NC_069504.1 coordinate 899,384,527, forward strand.
GAACAGTGCCCGCATGCATAAACATAAGAGTGGGAGAGTGCCAGGGAGTGTGTCCATTGTGTCCATAAGAGTGTGAAAATGCTGGGGAGTGTGTGCATAAGAGTGTGAGAATGCCGGGGAGTGTGTGCATAACAGTGTGAAAATGCTGGGGAGTGTGTGCATAAGAGTGTGAAAATGCCGGGGAGTGTGTCCATAAGAGTGTGAAAATGCCAGGGAGTGTGTCCATTGTGTCCATAAGAGTGTGAAAATGCTGGGGAGTGTGTGCATAAGAGTGTGAAAATGCTGGGGAGTGTGTGCATAAGAGTGTGAGAATGCCGGGGAGTGTGTCCATAAGAGTGTGAAAATGCCGGGGAGTGTGTGCATAAGAGTGTGAGAATGCCGGGGAGTGTGTCCATAAGAGTGTGAAAATGCCGGGGAGTGTGTGCATAAGAGTGTGAGAATGCCGGGGAATGTGTCCATAAGAGTGTGAGAATGTCGGGGAGTGTGTCCATAAGAGTGTGAAAATGCCGGGGAGTGTGTGCATAAGAGTGTGAAAATGCCGGGGAGTGTGTGCATAAGAGTGTGAGAATGCCGGAGAGTGTGTCCATAAGAGTGTGAGAATGCCGGGGAGTGTGTGCATAAGAGTGTGAGAATGCTGGGGAGTGTGTGCATAAGAGTGTGGAAATGCTGGGGAGTGTGTGCATAAGAGTGTGAGAATGCCAGGGAGTGTGTGCATAAGAGTGTGAGAATGCCGGGGAGTGTGTGCATAGGAGTGTGAGAATGCCGGGGAGTGTGTGCATAAGAGTGTGAGAATGCTGGGGAGTGTGTGCATAAGAGTGTGAAAATGCTGGGGAGTGTGTGCATAAGAGTGTGAAAATGCCGGGGAGTGTGTCCATAAGAGTGTGAGAATGCCGGGGAGTGTGTGCATAAGAGTGTGAGAATGCCGGGGAGTGTGTGCATAAGAGTGTGAAAATGCTGGGGAGTGTGTGCATAAGAGTGTGAAAATGCCGGGGAGTGTGTCCATAAGAGTGTGAGAATGCCGGGGAGTGTGTGCATAAGAGTGTGAGAATGCCGGGGAGTGTGTGCATAAGAGTGTGAGAATGTCGGGGAGTGTGTCCATAAGAGTGTGAAAATGCCGGGGAGTGTGTGCATAAGAGTGTGAAAATGCCGGGGAGTGTGTGCATAAGAGTGTGAGAATGCCGGGGAGTGTAAATGCCGGGGAGTGTGTCCATAAGAGTGTGAAAATGCTGGGGAGTGTGTGCATAAGAGTGTGAGAATGCTGGGGAGTGTGTGCATAAGAGTGTGAAAATGCCGGGGAGTGTGTGCATAAGAGTGTGAAAATGCCGGGGAGTGTGTCCATAAGAGTGTGAAAATGCCGGTGAGTGTGTGCATAAGAGTGTGAAAATGCCGGGGAGTGTGTGCATAAGAGTGTGAAAATGCCGGGGAGTGTGTGCATAAGAGTGTGAAAATGCCGGGGAGTGTGTGCATAAGAGTGTGAAAATGCCGGGGAGTGTGTGCATAAGAGTGTGAGAATGCCGGGGAGTGTAAATGCCGGGGAGTGTGTCCATAAGAGTGTGAAAATGCTGGGGAGTGTGTGCATAAGAGTGTGAGAATGCTGGGGAGTGTGTCCATAAGAGTGTGAAAATGCCGGGGAGTGTGTGCATAAGAGTGTGAAAATGCCGGGGAGTGTGTCCATAAGAGTGTGAAAATGCCGGGCAGTGTGTGCATAAAAGTGTGAGAATGCCGGGGAGTGTGTGCATAAGAGTGTGAAAATGCCGGGGAGTGTGTGCATAAGAGTGTGAAAATGCCGGGGAGTGTGTGCATAAGAGTGTGAAAATGCCGGGGAGTGTGTGCATAAGAGTGTGAAAATGCTGGGGAGTGTGTGCATAAGAGTGTGAAAATGCCGGGGAGTGTGTGCATAAGAGTGTGAAAATGCTGGGGAGTGTGTCCATAAGAGTGTGAGAATGCCGGGGAGTGTGTCCATAAGAGTGTGAGAATGCTGGGGAGTGTGTCCATAAGAGTGTAAGAATGCCGGGGAGTGTGTGCATAAGAGTGTGAGAATGCTGGGGAGTGTGTCCATAAGAGTGTAAGAATGCCGGGGAGTGTGTGCATAAGAGTGTGAGAATGCTGGGGAGTGTGTGCATAAGAGTGTGAGAATGCTGGGGAGTGTGTCCATAAGAGTGTAAGAATGCCGGGGAGTGTGTGCATAAGAGTGTGAGAATGCTGGGGAGTGTGTGCATAAGAGTGTGAGAATGCCGGAGAGTGTGTCCATAAGAGTGTGAGAATGCTGGGGAGTGTGTCCATAAGAGTGTAAGAATGCCGGGGAGTGTGTGCATAAGAGTGTGAGAATGCTGGGGAGTGTGTGCATAAGAGTGTGAGAATGCCGGGGAGTGTGTCCATAACAGTGTGAAAATGCCGGGGAGTGTGTCCATAAGAGTGTGAAAATGCCGGGGAGTGTGTCCATAAGAGTGTGAAAATGCCGGGGAGTGTGTGCATAAGAGTGTGAAAATGCCGGGGAGTGTGTCCATAAGAGTGTGAAAATGCTGGGGAGTGTGTCCATAAGAGTGTGAAAATGCCGGGGAGTGTGTGCATAAGAGTGTGAAAATGCCGGGGAGTGTGTGCATAAGAGTGTGAAAATGCCGGGGAGTGTGTCCATAAGAGTGTGAAAATGCCGGGGAGTGTGTCCATAAGAGTGTGAGAATGCCGGGGAGAGTGTGCATAAGAGTGTGAGAATGCTGGGGAGTGTTTCCATAAGAGTGTGAGAATGCCGGGGAGTGTGTGCATAAGAGTGTGAAAATGCCGGGGAGTGTGTGCATAAGAGTTTGAGAATGCCGGGGAGTGTGTGCATAAGAGTGTGAGAATGCTGGGGAGTGTGTGCATAAGAGTGTGAGAATGTCGGGGAGTGTGTGCATAAGAGTGTGAGAATGCCGGGGAGTGTGTCCATAAGAGTGTGAGAATGCCGGGGAGTGTGTGCATAAGAGTGTGAGAATGCCGGGGAGTGTGTCCATAAGAGTGTGAGAATGCTGGGGAGTGTGTGCATAAGAGTGTGAGAATGCTGGGGAGTGTGTCCATAAGAGTGTAAGAATGCCGGGGAGTGTGTGCATAAGAGTGTGAGAATGCTGGGGAGTGTGTGCATAAGAGTGTGAGAATGCCGGGGAGTGTGTCCATAACAGTGTGAAAATGCCGGGGAGTGTGTCCATAAGAGTGTGAAAATGCCGGGGAGTGTGTGCATAAGAGTGTGAGAATGCCGGGGAGTGTGTCCATAAGAGTGTGAAAATGCCGGGGAGTGTGTCCATAAGAGTGTGAAAATGCCGGGGAGTGTGTGCATAAGAGTGTGAAAATGCCGGGGAGTGTGTCCATAAGAGTGTGAAAATGCCGGGGAGTGTGTGCATAAGAGTGTGAAAATGCCGGGGAGTGTGTGCATAAGAGTGTGAAAATGCCGGGGAGTGTGTGCATACGAGTGTGAGAATGCCGGGGAGTGTGTGCATAAGAGTGTGAGAATGCCGGGGAGTGTGTCCATAAGAGTGTGAAAATGCCGGGGAGTGTGTCCATAAGAGTGTGAAAATGCCGGGGAGTGTGTGCATAAGAGTGTGAAAATGCCGGGGAGTGTGTCCATAAGAGTGTGAAAATGCTGGGGAGTGTGTCCATAAGAGTGTGAAAATGCCGGGGAGTGTGTGCATAAGAGTGTGAAAATGCCGGGGAGTGTGTGCATAAGAGTGTGAAAATGCCGGGGAGTGTGTCCATAAGAGTGTGAAAATGCCGGGGAGTGTGTCCATAAGAGTGTGAGAATGCCGGGGAGTGTGTCCATAAGAGTGTAAGAATGCCGGGGAGTGTGTGCATAAGAGTGTGAGAATGCTGGGGAGTGTGTCCATAAGAGTGTAAGAATGCCGGGGAGTTTGTGCATAAGAGTGTGAGAATGCTGGGGAGTGTGTGCATAAGAGTGTGAGAATGCTGGGGAGTGTGTCCATAAGAGTGTAAGAATGCCGGGGAGTGTGTGCATAAGAGTGTGAGAATGCTGGGGAGTGTGTGCATAAGAGTGTGAGAATGCCGGAGAGTGTGTCCATAAGAGTGTGAGAATGCTGGGGAGTGTGTCCATAAGAGTGTAAGAATGCCGGGGAGTGTGTGCATAAGAGTGTGAGAATGCTGGGGAGTGTGTGCATAAGAGTGTGAGAATGCCGGGGAGTGTGTCCATAACAGTGTGAAAATGCCGGGGAGTGTGTCCATAAGAGTGTGAAAATGCCGGGGAGTGTGTCCATAAGAGTGTGAAAATGCCGGGGAGTGTGTGCATAAGAGTGTGAAAATGCCGGGGAGTGTGTCCATAAGAGTGTGAAAATGCTGGGGAGTGTGTCCATAAGAGTGTGAAAATGCCGGGGAGTGTGTGCATAAGAGTGTGAAAATGCCGGGGAGTGTGTGCATAAGAGTGTGAAAATGCCGGGGAGTGTGTCCATAAGAGTGTGAAAATGCCGGGGAGTGTGTCCATAAGAGTGTGAGAATGCCGGGGAGTGTGTGCATAAGAGTGTGAGAATGCTGGGGAGTGTTTCCATAAGAGTGTGAGAATGCCGGGGAGTGTGTGCATAAGAGTGTGAAAATGCCGGGGAGTGTGTGCATAAGAGTTTGAGAATGCCGGGGAGTGTGTGCATAAGAGTGTGAGAATGCTGGGGAGTGTGTCCATAAGAGTGTGAGAATGCTGGGGAGTGTGTGCATAAGAGTGTGAGAATGCTGGCGAGTGTGTGCATAAGAGTGTGAGAATGCCGGGGAGTGTGTGCATAAGAGTGTGAGAATGCCGGGGAGTGTGTGCATACGAGTGTGAGAATGCCGGGGAGTGTGTGCATAAGAGTGTGAGAATGCTGGGGAGTGTGTCCATAAGAGTGTGAGAATGCTGGGGAGTGTTTCCATAAGAGTGTGAGAATGCCGGGGAGTGTGTGCATAAGAGTGTGAGAATGCTGGGGAGTGTGTGCATAAGAGTGTGAGAATGCCGGGGAGTGTGTCCATAAGAGTGTGAGAATGCCGGGGAGTGTGTCCATAAGAGTGTGAAAATGCCGGGGAGTGTGTCCATAAGAGTGTGAGAATGCTGGGGAGTGTGTGCATAAGAGTGTGAGAATGCTGGGGAGTGTGTGCATAAGAGTGTGAGAATGCCGGGGAGTGTGTCCATAAGAGTGTGAAAATGCTGGGGAGTGTGTCCATAAGAGTGTGAGAATGCTGGGGAGTGTGTGCATAAGAGTGTGAGAATGCTGGGGAGTGTGTGCATAAGAGTGTGAGAATGCTGGGGAGTGTGTGCATAAGAGTGTGAGAATGCTGGGGAGTGTGTGCATAAGAGTGTGAAAATGCCGGGGAGTGTGTGCATAAGAGTGTGAGAATGCTGGGGAGTGTGTGCATAAGAGTGTGAAAATGCTGGGGAGTGTGTGCATAAGAGTGTGAAAATGCCGGGGAGTGTGTCCATAAGAGTGTGAGAATGCCGGGGAGTGTGTGCATAAGAGTGTGAGAATGCCAGGGAGTGTGTGCATACGAGGGTGAGAATGCCGGGGAGTGTGTGCATAAGAGTGTGAGAATGCTGGGGAGTGTGTCCATAAGAGTGTGAGAATGCTGGGGAGTGTGTGCATAAGAGCGTGAGAATGCTGGGGAGTGTGTGTATAAGAGTGTGAGAATGCCGGGGAGTGTGTGCATAAGAGTGTGAGAATGCCGGGGAGTGTGTCCATAAGAGTGTGAAAATGCCGGGGAGTGTGTCCATAAGAGTGTGAAAATGCTGGGGAGTGTGTGCATAAGAGTGTGAGAATGCCGGGGAGTGTGTGCATAAGAGTCTGAAAATGCCGGGGAGTGTGTGCATAAGAGTGTGAGAATGCCGGGGAGTGTGTGCATAAGAGTCTGAAAATGCCGGGGAGTGTGTGCATAAGAGTGTGAGAATACTGGGGAGTGTGTGCATAAGAGTGTGAGAATGCTGGGGAGTGTGTGCATAAGAGTGTGAGAATGCCGGGGAGTGTGTGCATAAGAGTGTGAGAATGCCGGGGAGTGTGTGCATAAGAGTGTGAGAATGCTGGGGAGTGTGTGCATAAGAGTGTGAGAATGCTGGGGAGTGTGTGCATAAGAGTGTGAGAATGCTGGGGAGTGTGTGCATAAGAGTGTGAAAATGCCGGGGAGTGTGTGCATAAGAGTGTGAGAATGCTGGGGAGTGTGTGCATAAGAGTGTGAAAATGCCGGGGAGTGTGTCCATAAGAGTGTGAGAATGCCGGGGAGTGTGTGCATAAGAGTGTGAGAATGCCGGGGAGTGTGTGCATACGAGGGTGAGAATGCCGGGGAGTGTGTGCATACGAGGGTGAGAATGCCGGGGAGTGTGTGCATAAGAGTCTGAAAATGTTGGGGAGTGTGTGCATAAGAGTGTGAGAATGCTGGGGAGTGTGTGCATAAGAGTGTGAGAATGCCGGGGAGTGTGTGCATAAGAGTGTGAGAATGCCGGGGAGTGTGTGCATAAGAGTGTGAAAATGCCGGGGAGTGTGTGCATAAGAGTGTGAGAATGCTGGGGAGTGTGTCCATAAGAGTGTGAGAATGCTGGGGAGTGTGTGCATAAGAGTGTGAAAATGCAGGGGAGTGTGTGCATAAGAGTGTGAGAATGCCGGGGAGTGTGTACATAAGAGTGTGAGAATGCCGGGGAGTGTGTGCATAAGAGTGTGAGAATGCCGGGGAGTGTGTCCATAAGAGTGTGAGAATGCCGGGGAGTGTGTGCATAAGAGTGTGAAAATGCCGGGGAGTGTGTGCATAAGAGTGTGAAAATGCCGGGGAGTGTGTGCATAAGAGTGTGAAAATGCCGGGGAGTGTGTGCATAAGAGTGTGAAAATGCCGGGGAGTGTGTGCATAAGAGTGTGAAAATGCCGGGGACTGTTTCCATAAGAGTGTGAAAATGCCGGGGAGTGCGTGCATAAGAGTGTGAGAATGCCGGGGAGTGTGTGCATAAGAGTGTGAGAATGCCGGGGAGTGTGTGCATAAGAGTGTGAGAATGCCGGGGAGTGTGTGCATAAGAGTGTGAAAATGCCGAGGACTGTTTCCATAAGAGTGTGAAAATTCCAGGGAGTGTGTGCATAAGAGTGTGAAAATGCCTGGGAGTGTGTGCATAAGAGTGTGAGAATGCCGGGGAGTGTGTGCATAAGAGTGTGAGAATGCCAGGGAGTGTGTGCATAAGAGTGGGAGAGCTCCGGGGAGTGTGTCCATAAGAGTGTGAGAATGCCTGGGAGTGTGTGCATAAGAGTGGGAGAGCTCCGGGGAGTGTGTGCATAAGAGTGTGAGAATGCCAGGGAGTGTGTGCATAAGAGTGTGAGAATGCCAGGGAGTGTGTGCATAAGAGTGGGAGGGCTCCAGGGAGTGTGTCCATAAGAGTGGGAGAATGCCGGGGTAGTGCACATATATCCATATGCAGAGAGCCTTGTGGTGTGGGTGTGACAGCCTGAGGTGTGTGCTTTAGAATGCCTTCTGCATGCAAGTTGATCCCTTCTCCATGTAAGCTGAGAGCTATATACCCTATCTCCTCTCCTATTATAAGCAATCAGCCAGCGGAGGGATCTGGTGCGGTAATTGGTATTGTCTTTTTATATATGGATATGTTATGGCTTTATGGTTTAGCAGTTGTAGTATAAAAGTAAATAAGAATTCCCTGTTTAAATTAAACATGCACGATTCAGAATGAACATGCAATTTTAATCAACTTTCCAATTTACTTCCATTAGCAAAATGTGCAACATCTTTTTATATTTAAAGTGATGGTCAAGTATGACTAACTACATTGTGCGATCCTAATAGAACTACAAAAATAATGTGACTTTCATTCATCATTTCGCAATATTCATTATACTTTGTGCGATATCTTATATTATTTTCCTACCTTACTAATATCCATCCTCCTCCCGTCGATCGTCCGCCATTGTTTTTTCAGCGGTCACGTGTTTGTATTCTCCAGTGACAGTACAGGCCACTCGGGGAATCAGCTCTAAGTCAATACACGCTTATTCAATTCTGCGCATGCCCTAGCTCTGGAATCGCATCCTAACCTCTGTCAATGTATTGAATACAGATTTCTAACGCATGCGTGTACAGCGTAATGAAGGCTGTAATGCCAGGGCAGTGACGTGGGGAGGGGCGGGTAGATCTGTCGCCGGGAGGTAGCAAATTCAAGGAAGTTAGTCATGGGGAGGAGCAATGATCGTAACGAGTAAGCACATAAAATAAGTATATATATATTTTGAAATAACATTAGGTACAGTTAATATATGCGATTTTGATTAAAAATACATGTGGATTCGAATTGTAATGAGCAATAGTGTAAAATTGACCATCACTTTAAACCTTTTGAATCACCAGCTCCTACTGAGCATGTGCAAGAATTTACAGAATATACGTATGTGCATTTGTGATTGGCTGATGGCTGTCACATGATACAGGAGGAGTGGATATAGACATAACAGAAATCTGTCAGAAAAAAGAATCTACTACTTATTTGACGTTCAGACTAAGTGCTATTGCATTTGTTGATTATTTAAATCTACTGTATTTACTGGTCCTTTAAGACATGTAAAAATATACTTTTATTCTACTCTCTCTTACATAAAAAGCAATGAAAATCCTGTTTATAGATATTGTTCAGTTTAAAGAAATATATATTATATACTGTATATGTTTTTATATTTTTAATAAAAACGACTATTTTAATGTTTAAATACATTATCCTCTGTCCTTTACTTTTTTTGCAGTTATGGTTTGCAGTGAGGGGGCACCTGTGTGTGTATAAAGCCCCCCAGCAGCGTACCACAATGCAGAGTAGGAGGGATCTGATCTGTCACTGTTCTCCTTGTTTTAATGACCAGGTAAGTGTGGTCGCTTGTTTGGGCAGTGGATAGACATAAAATTTTGACCCACTGTTCAGATTACTGTAATTACTGCAAAACCACAGCGAACCATCAGGTCTTGGTACAGTAATGAGGCTACTCAATTCAGTCCTTAGTCCTGATTAAACTTTTTTTTTTTTATTTAGGACTTGCATAGTGTGCCTGGGCCTTTAGAATTGTAGAATGTATAAACCATATTTTTTTTTTCTATGCCCCATTTGATAATAAATCTTCTTATAGTATATTTACCACACATACTTTAGCTATAATCAGTAGCCCTCAGGGATATTACCCATATAAAATGGAAGAGGCACATCTGTAATGATGAACAAACAATGTTTAGTGGTGAACAAACAGTTCTTGCCATTCTTCTAAGCTACATTATGTTCACCAAAATTATATGGGAATATAAATTCTACTTTAGGTTATTATTTAATTAATTATCCTTTTTAAATTTTATTTTGGCACAGACCCATAAATTCACATTAAATTGTGTTGCCATATTCCCTTCATTGGAGTTTCTTTTTTTAATTATATATATATTTTTGGTATGATTTCCTTGTTTAATACAATTGTGATTTGGTATTTATAGTGGCCGTGACAAGCAAGTGTAGCAAGGAGTCTTTGGAAGGAACCAGAAGATATCTTTATATTCTGCTAGATTTGTATCAATATTTCAAACTTTATTAAATATTTAAGATCTGTAAGGTTCTCAGAGCTTCCTCCTGCACCCTATAATGAGCTAGATTACGAGTGAAGCACAAAATTGTGCTTACGCGGTATTTGAGCTCCACTCAGTAATACCAGTGCACACAAATGTGTGCTGGTATTACAAGTTAGGCGCAGGGAAGCTTTTTGTTCATGAGAGCGAGCTTCCATCAGCTACAATAGGAGACCCGGCAGAGAAGCTAGCGCAGCGAAGGGGGTAAATCATGCAGTGAGAGGCAGGAAAGTTGTATTATACATGTATATGAATATATATATATATATATATATTTAGGTGTTTATATGTGTATACACAAACATTAACCCCATTCACTACCAAGACTTTAGAGAAGAGCTTGCCCAAAATACCAGAGAATTCTTAGCATTTTTGCTATCACTTTATTAAACAGAAATAGGGCCTTGGTTTGCTTTATTTTATTTACTTGTAAAAACTATATATATTTTTTAGGCAGACAACCCAAGGTATTGATCTAAGCCCTTTTTTATTATTTATGCCAACATTTCACCACCAAATGTGATCAAATAAAAAAAATCTTTCACTTTTTATGTACCGCTTGTGTAATTATGGCACAAAAATTATGGCTTTGAAATTGCTTTTTTGTAATTAGAAGACCGCTAATTGCAGCTGCGCACCACACTTCTATTATTCCCGGCAGTGAATGGGGTTAATTAGGTAGCTGGCAGACAGTCTGTCAATGTGAAAATGTAGCACCATCTTAGGTACTGGCAGACAGTCTGTCAATGTGAAAATGTAAGGCTTTTTTTTATAAAAAAAAATTTCCTGTTTTTTGCAGTAGGATCCCCCTTACTCTGCAACATCCCTGATCCCTCCCAAACAGCTCTCTAGCCCTCCCCAATCTAATTAGTGCCTGCCATCTTAGGTACTGACAGCTGTCTGCCAGTACCTATAAAGTTTTTTGGTATATTTTTTACCTTTTTTTCTGTAGTGTAGTAGCCCCCACCCCACCTTTTTTTCTGTAGCGTAGCGCCCCTTCCCTCCCTCTCCCTTTAAATTTTATTTTCTGCAGTGTAGGGCCCTTCCACTCTTCCCCCCTCCGTTGCTGGACCGCTCACCTGCCTCCCGGATTCCCTCTCGCCGGTACCAGCAGTTGATAGTTTCAGACTGTGAGATACACAGTGTCACTGTCTATAACTATTAGGTATCTGCCCTCATATGGAACTGGCCCTCATATGGAACCGGAGCACTGATCACGCTCTGGTTCCATATGCGGGCAGATGTCTGGAGTTCAGGAACTCCAGGTCTCGGCTGTAACTTAACAGCCGAGGCTGCTGGAGCTTCCTGAAGCTCAGACGTATATATGTACTTTGTGCGGTACGATAGTCAAAGTACCGCACAACATATATATATATATACTTTGGATTGGGTGAAGGGGTTAACCCAAAAATATATATGTGTATAAGCATATACATATATATATATATTAACAGCGATAACACTGTCCCCCATAGACTGCAATGTAAAGGCACTTTTATTTGTGTTAATATGTGTATATACTCATATTAACACATAACTATATATGTATATAAGCACATGGTAGCATTAACCAGCAACTTGTAATGGCTGGTTATTTATTGTGCGCCCATAAACAGGTGAATTTGCCCTTTTATGGGCACTTGATAAATTAGCGATCCACTTGTAATCTAGCCCAATATCTATAAAACACAAAAGGAGTCAGATCTTTAGGTGTGACCGGTCTCCTATAAACAAGACAACTGAGTAAAGTAATAATAAGCCAGCATATATGTAATAGTAGAAATATGTTCAGTGTAATTATATTAGAAAATTGGACTTTAGTCCATACGTACTCTAAATATATGAGCAGTCCTAAACAACTGTTAATGTTATTTAAAGGGTTATAAAACTGTGTTACTTTATTAAAAAAATGTTAAACATAAAAAGAAATAGAGTGTGTTTTTAAAAAGCAAGCAACTTACTTGTTTTCTAGCTACAGTCCCCTTGTGAGGCAGTGACAGGAAATAATGGACCCTTCACAATTGGGAGTGAGGAGGAAGAGTGTGGAGGGATCCCTACACTAAAGAAAATAAAAAAACAACAAAAAGCTCTTAACTGCACTGTTCAGTTTACTGTAATTACTGCAAAACCATAGTGAATAATCAGGTAATGGTAAAGTATAATGAGGCTACTCAATTAACTTCTTAGTGCTGATTACACTTTTTTTTTCTCAGGACTTGCATGGTGTGTTTGGGCCTAAACCATATTTTTGTTTCCTATCCCATTTGATGACATTAGTCCTGTCTGGTACCCTGTTAAAAAATCTTCTTATAGTATATTTACCAAAAATACTTTTGCTATAATCCATAGCCCTCAGAGATATTACCCATATAAAAAATATGATCTTTGGAGGGGAGAGAGAGGGAGGTGGTTCGATACAATTGCATATGAAGCCTATTATATGACAAACTCTAAGTAATGTATTTACTGTCCATTTAATATATGCATCTAATCACATACCTTTTCACTCGTTCTCTCCATTTCAAATGTATGACTATATTTAGATAATTTTATTTTCTTTGCCTGTCTCTTACCACTGTTACCATTATTGGTATCCTACACAAATCCTACACTCTTATCTTTCTTCTCCTATTCACTGTCCCATCTTACTATTACCCTAGATCTCTTCACTAACTCAGTTGGTTCACTGATTCTTTATCCTCTGAAAATGGTGTATTTTGCAGTCCTGACAATGGAAAGGGCATGTGGCAGACTCTAACCTTGCCACATATTTCTCCCAAATTTGCAGTTAGTAATCTATCATATTTTTTTTTCCTGAATCCAAACAATGGAAATCTTGTCAACATAATGGCAGTGGAAAGCCCTTTAATTTCCACACTCAAGTTCAGACTGGCTCCTCCAAATAAAGAAATTGGTGGTTGGAGTTTGACCATTTATTAACAATTGCAGCAAACAATGCATTAATATGTTCTGCTATAGTTCAGACTTCTGATATGTAAATGTATTTCTAATTGCAAGGTATTTACAGTCCCTTTATGTGGTGTGGTTGGGAGCTTATAGGATTATATAGTTCAGATGATAGTTCTACATTATGCCTCATATGAACCCTCAGCAGAGGTGGCATGCAGCCGGTAACACTGGGACAATAATGTTCTCCACAACAGACAGATCTGATGAATCCACTGAGCCAGAAATATTAGCAGCATTCAGACACATCCAGCAATAAGTGATAATGAACAGTTGCAAAATAGCACACTCTAGTGGCCAAACATTTGTAGACAGGTTCAGCTGGAAAAAGCAGATTTCCAGTAAAGTCAGACTTCCATCATTCACATGGAGCATGCTATTTTAAACAACCTTCTGAATTACTTCAATTATCAAATTTGTTTTGTTCTCCTGGTATCTTTGTTGAAGAGAAAACCTAGGTGGGTTCATATGAGCTCAGGAGTGTGCATGTGTCTTTAGAATCCCATGGCAGCAGTGTTTGCAACAGTGTATATATTATAAAAACATTGTTGCAAGCACAGCTGCCATAGATTGCTAAAGACGTGCACATTCCCGAGGTCCTATAACTATACTAGTTAGGCTTACTTTTCAACAAAGTATAGCAAGAGAATGGAGCAAATTTGATAAAAGAAGAAAATTGGAAAGTTGTATAGCATAACATGCTCTATAATAATAAGGAAAGTTTCATTTTGACTTTACTGCCACTTTAAAATATATCTGCTAGATTACGAGTCTTGCGTTATGAGTAAAAAAGCAGTGTTAAGCCTCATAACGTTGCTTTTTTTACTACCGCTGCTATTACGAGTCTTATAGGTACAGCTGTCCCACACACTTTTTTGGCCTTACCGCAAATCAACTTACACAATTTCCGTAAAGTCTTTTTTCAATGGGACTTCCATAGCACCGGTATTACAAGCTTTTTTTTTAGGCCAAAAAGTGAGCAGTACAGCCTATCCTGCAAGATTCGTAACGCATTCTAAAGTCAGTAGTTAAGAGTTTTACACTACAAAGCCATAGCATAAAACTCATAACTAAAGTGCTAAAAAGTACACTAACACCCATAAACTACCTATTAACCCCTAAACTGAGGCCTTCCCGCATCGCAAACACTAAAATAAACGTATTAACCCCTAATCTGCCGCTCCGGACATCGCCGCCACTATAATAAACACGTTAACCCCTAAACCACCGCACTCCCGCCTCGCAAACACTAGTTAAATATTATTAACCCCTAATCTGCTGTCCCTAACATCGCTGCCACCTACCTACATTTATTAACCCCTAATCTGCCGCCCCCAACATCGCCGCCACTATACTAAATTTATTAACCCCTAAACCTATGTCTAACCCTAACACCCCCTAACTTAAATATAATTAAAATAAATCTAAATAAAACCTACAATTAATAACTAAATAATTCCTATTTAAAACTAAATACTTACCTATAAAATAAACCCTAAGCTAGCTACAATATAACTAATAATTACATTGTAGCTAGCTTAGGGTCTATTTTTATTTCACAGGCAAGTTTGTATTTATTTTAACTAGGTAGAATAGTTACTAAATAGTTATTAACTATTTACTAACTACCTAGCTAAAATAAATACAAATTTACCTGTAAAATAAAACCTAACCTGAGTTACACTAACACCTAACCTTAAACTACAATTAAATAAATTACCTAAATTAAATACAATTAAATAAATTAAATACAATTACCTAAATTACAAAAAAAAAAACACTAAATTACACAAAATAAAAAACAAATTACAAGATATTTAACCCTTTCGTGACAGGGTTAAAGTGCCTACATCGGAACAACTGTTCCGATGTAGACAAATTGAAACTACGCGATCGTGCATACGATCGCGAGATTTCAATTATTGGATCGCATCTGGGGGGCGTCCCTACAATCCTAGGAACGCCCTCCAGACCGCGATTAAATCCCTGAAGCACAGAAGGCTTCAGGACAGCCGTTAGTTATGACGTTCCATTCCGTCATAACGGCTTTAAAGCCCAGTCTAATTATGACGGAATGGAACGGCATAACGGCTTTAAAAGGTTAAACTAATTACACCTAATCTAATAGCCCTATCAAAATGAAAAAGCCCCCCCAAAATAAAAAAAAACCCCTAGCCTACAATAAACTACCAATAGCCCTTAAAAGGGCCTTATGCGGGGCATTGCCCCAAAGTAATCAGCTCTTTTACCTGAAAAAAAATACAAACAACCCCCCAAAAGTAAAACCCACCACCCACACAACCAACCTCCCAAATAAAACCCTAACTAAAAAAACTAAGATCCCCATTGCCCTGAAAAGGGCATTTGGATGGGCATTGCCCTTAAAAGGGTATTTAGCTCTATTGTGGCCCAAACCCTAACCTAAAAATAAAATCCACCCAATAAACCCTTAAAAAACCCAACACTAACCCCTGAAGATCCACTTACAGTTTTGAAGATCCAACATTCATCCTCAACGAAGCCAGGAGAAGTCCTCAACGAAGCCGGGAGAAGTCTTCATCCAACCCGGGAGAAGTGATCCGCCAGACGGGCAGAAGTCTTTATCCAGACGGCATCTTCTATCTTCATCCATCCGGCGAGGAGCGGGTCCATCTTCAAGACATCCGGCGTGGAGCATCCTCTTCCAATGAAGTCTTCTTCCAGAATGAATGCCTCTTTAAGTGACGTCATCCAAGATGGCGTCCCTTAGATTCCAATTGGCTGATAGGCTTCTGGAACAGCCAATAGAATGCAAGCTCAATCCTATTGGCTGATTGGATCAGCAGCAAATAGGATTTTTTCAACCTTAATTCCGATTGGCTGATAGAATTCTATCAGCCAATCGGAATCTAAGGGACGCCATCTTGGATGACGTCACTTAAAGAGACATTTCTATTCTGGAAGAAGACTTTGTTGGAAGAGGATGCTCCGCGCCGGATGTCTTGAAGATGGACCCGCTCCGTGCCGGATGGATAAAGATAGAAGATGCCGTCTGGATGAAGACTTCTGCCCGTCTGGAGGGCCACTTCTCCCGGCTTCCATGAAGACTTCTCCCGGCTTCGTTGAGGTTAGGTTTTTTAAGGGTTTATTGGGTGGGTTTTATTTTTAGGTTAGGGTTTGGGCCACAATAGAGCTAAATGCCATTTTAAGGGCAATGCCTATCCAAATGCCCTTTTCAGGGCAATGGGGAGCTTAGTTTTTTTAGTTAGGGTTTTATTTGGGGGGTTGGTTGTGTGGGTGGTGGGTTTTACTGTTGGGGGGTTGTTTGTATTTTTTTTTCAGGTAAAAGAGCTGATTTCTTTGGGGCAATGCCCCGCAAAAGGCCCTTTTAAGGGCTATTGGTAGTTTATTGTAGGCTAGGGGTTTTTTTATTTGGGGGGGGGGGGGCTTTTTTATTTTGATAGGGCTATTAGATTAGGTGTAATTAGTTTAAATATCTTGTAATTTGTTTTTTATTTTGTGTAATTTAGTGTTTGTTTTTGTAATTTAGGTAATTGTATTTAATTCATTTAATTGTATTTAATTTAGGTAATTTATTTAATTGTAGTTTAAGGTTAGGTGTTAGTGTAACTCAGGTTAAGTTTTATTTTACAGGTAAATTTGTATTTATTTTAGCTAGTTAATAACTATTTAGTAACTATTCTACCTAGTTAAAATAAATACAAACTTGCCTGTGAAATAAAAAATAAACCCTAAGCTAGCTACAATGTAACTAGGGTTTATTTTACAGGTAAGTATTTAGTTTTAAATAGGAATTATTTAGTTATTAATAGTAGGTTTGATTTAGATTTAATTTAATTATATTTAAGTTAGGGGGGGTTAGGGTTAGACTTAGATTTAGGGGTTTAGAAAGTTATTATAGTGGCGGCGACGTTGGGGCGGCAGATTAGGGGTTAATAAATGTAGGTAGGTGGCGGCGATGTTAGGGGCGACAGATTAGGGATTAATACTATTTAACTAGTGTTTGCGATGCGGGAGTGTGGCGGTTTAGGGGTTAATATGTTTATTATAGTGGCGGCGATGTCCGGAGCGGCAGATTAGGGGTTAATAAGTATAATGTAGGTGTCGGCGATGTCGGGGGCGGCAGATTAGGGGTTAATAAGTGTAAGATTAGGGGTGTTTAGACTCAGGGTTCATGTTAGGGTGTTAGGTGTAAACATAAATTTAGTTTCCCCATAGGAGTCAATGGGGCTGCGTTACTGAGCTTTACGCTGCTTTTTTGCAGATGTTAGACTTTTTTTCAGCTGGCTTCCCCATTGATGTCTATGGGGAATTCATGCACGAGCACGTACAACCAGCTCACCGATGACTTAAGCAGCGCTGGTATTGGAGTGAGGTATGGAGCACAATTTTGCTCTACTCTCACTTCTTGCCTTTTAACGCCAAGTTTATAAAAACCTGTAATACCAGCGCTGTAGGTAAGTGAGCGGTGACAATAATGTGCAAGATAGCACCGCACCCCTCATAACACAAAACTCGTAATCTAGCCGTATGTTTGTTGATGATTGTAGTAAAATCAGAATAAAAGTGTTAACAGAATAGATGGCAGATGATGCAAATATGTTACAAGGTAACAAGATACAAGAATATTACCAGCAGTCCTGGAACAGCATTTAGGTTTGGCTGCATAATAGCTCAGACTCTGGAATCTGCACTACAGAGATGTTAAAGGGGCAGTAAACACTTTAAAAATGATATGATTGGTAAATAATCTTGCAATATACTTTCATAGTTTATTTTGCACAATTTTCATGTAATTTAAGTCTGAAAATTATGAGAATTTGAAGTGCACAGTGCAGGTTTCACAAGTCTAACTCTGCTACATGCTGTATCAGTCCCTAACTAGCCTTAGCAGGGGTGGGGGGGCAGATAAGGAATTGCAAAAAATGATAGCTTTGCTAGCAAAATGACTGTGGCTATCTTTGGCTACTCTGCCAACAAGCCCAAGTTGCCTCCTCCGAATAGGGGCGGCACATGGGTGGGCAAACTTGGCTTTTAAAATTGGAGCATAGTGGGGTTTTTTTCCACGTGCGCGCTAACTGTGGTCAAAGTAAAAATTAGCGTGGACGCATTAGCGCACGTTACAAGTTGTAAGTAAAATGTTAGCACAAAAGCGAAACCTGGGGCGCGATCCGATATAGATCGTAGTTTGCTGCGCAAGCGAGGGAACCGGTGTCGCCCGCAGTTTCAGCTCGCAACTCGAGCTATCCCATATATGTCGCCGTCAGATGCTAACGTGCCGTAAGTCTGACAAACCAGCGATGTCCAGAAATCTGCGCAAGTACAAATTTCTGGCGTCGCCAGTGACTTGCGGCACGTTAGAAACTGCCGGCGCCTACAAAACCTGACTAAAGTCTAAATCACCCGCACTGTCTAACACGCCTCCCTAACATAG
Source organism: Bombina bombina (assembly GCF_027579735.1). Classification (NCBI taxonomy): domain Eukaryota; kingdom Metazoa; phylum Chordata; class Amphibia; order Anura; family Bombinatoridae; genus Bombina; species Bombina bombina. The sequence goes on from NC_069504.1 coordinate 899,402,495, forward strand.
CCCGACAAGTCTAACACGCCTCCATAACATAGCCCGACACGTCTAACCCTCTATCCGCTATCCCCCCTCACTAGCCTAACAATAAAATATGTATTAACCCCTAAACCGCCGCTTGCGGAGCCTGCCGCTACCTAATAAAGTTATTAACCCCTAAACCGCCGCCAGCTATATTAAATCTATAACCCCCTAAAGTGAGCCCCTAACACCGCCGCCATCTACCTTACCTACCCCCTAAAGTGAGCCCCTACCCCGCCGCTATTTTAAAATTATTAACCCCTAATCTAATCCCCCTACCCCGCCGCCATCTATATTAAATTATTTAATCCCTGAAATACTAAACTATCCCTACCACTAAACCTAAGTCTAACCCTACAAATAGCCCTGAAAAGGGCTTTTTGCGTGGCATTGCCCCAAAGTAACAGCTCTTTTGCCAGCCCTTAAAAGGGCTTTTTGCGGGGCATGCCCCAAAGTAACAGCTCTTTTGCCAGCCCTTAAAAGGGCTTTTGGCGGGGCTTTGTCACAAAGTAAACTGCTCTTTTGCCTACAATCTACATCCCCCTACACCGCGGCCACCTATAATAAATGTATTAACCCCTAATCTAATCCCCCTATACCGCCGCCAGCTATATTAACTATATTAACCCTAATTATATTAGGGTTAATATAGTTATTATATTATATATATTAACTATATTAACCCTAATTATATTAGGGTTCATATAGTTAATATCGTTATTATAATAGTATAATAACCCTATCTAACTCTAACATCCTAACTAAACTCTTATTAAAATAAATCTAATATTAATATTATTAATTAAAATATTCATATTTAAATCTAAATACTTACCTATAAAATAAACCCTAAGATAGCTACAATATAATTAATAATTACATTATAGCTATGTTAGGGTTTATATTTATTTTACAGGTAAATAGTTAATTATTTTAACTAGGTATAATAGCTATTAAATAGTTATGAACTATTTAATAGCTACCTAGTTAAAATAATTACCCAATTACCTGTAAAATAAATCCTAACCTAAGTTACAAATACACCTACACTATCAATAAATTAAATAAACTACAATTATCTATCTAAAAATACAATTAAATAAACTAAACTAAATTACAAAAAAAAAACCCACTAAATTACAAAAAATAAAAAAAAGATTACAAGATTTTTAAGCTAATTACACCTATTCTAAGCCCCCTAATAAAATAATAAAGCCCCCCAAAATAAAAAAATTCCCTACCCTATTCTAAATTAAAAATAGTTCAAAGCTCTTTTACCTTACCAGCCCTTAAAAGGGCCTTTTGTGGGGGCATGCCCCAAAGAAAACTGCTCTTTTGCCTGCAAAAAAAAACACAATACCACCCCCCAACATTACAACCCACCACCCACATACCCCTAATCTAACCCAAACCCCCCTTAAATAAACCTGACACTACCCCCCTGAAGATCTCCTTACCTTGTATTCACCCAGCCGGGCCGAACCGATCCAGGCGATGTGTTCCAGCAAGCGGCAGTGAAGTCTTCATCCATCCGGGCGATGTCTTGAAGCAAGCGGCAGAGAGTCTTCTTCCATCGGCGACGTCTTCAAGCAAATCGGCATCTTCAATCTTCTTACTTCGCTCCTCCGCCGCGGAGCATCCTTCCGGCACGACGACTTCCCGACGAATGAGGTTCCTTTAAATGACGTCATCCAAGATCGCGTCCGCCGAATTCCGATTGGCTGATAGGATTCTATCAGCCAATCGGAATTAAGGTAGAAAAATCTGATTGGCTGATTGAATCAGCCAATCAGATTCAAGTTCAATCCGATTGGCTGAACCAATCAGCCAATCGGATTGAACTTGAATCTGATTGGCTGATTCAATCAGCCAATCAGATTTTTCTAACTTAATTCCGATTGGCTGATAGAATCCTATCAGCCAATCGGAATTCGGCGGACGCCATCTTGGATGACGTCATTTAAAGGTACCTCATTCGTCGTTCAGTCGTCGGCCGGGATGGATGCTCCGCGGTGGCGGAGCGAAGAAAGAAGATTGAAGGTGCCGCTTCATGGAAGATGCTGCCGGAAGGAAGAAGACTTTGCTGCCGCTTGGAGGAAGACTTTGCCGGAGGAAGAATTCTTCTTTGCCGCTTGGAGGAAGACGTCGCCGGAGGAAGAATTCTTCTTTGCCGCTTGGAGCAAGACATCGCCCGGATCGGATGAGGAGTTCGGCCCGGTGTGGTGAAGACAAGGTAGGGAGATCTTCAGGGGGGTAGTGTTAGGCTTTTTTAAGGGGGGGTTTGGGTGGGTTTAGAATAGGGGTATGTGGGTGGTGGGTTGTAATGGGGGGGGTATTGTATATGTTTTTAAATGCAAAAGAGCTGAATTCTTTGGGGCATGCCCCACAAAAGGCCCTTTTAAGGGCTGGTAAGGTAAAGAGCTTTGAACTTTTTTTAATTTAGAATAGGGCAGGGAATTTTTTTTATTTTGGGGGGCTTTATTATTTTATTAGGGGGCTTAGAATAGGTGTAATTAGCTTAAAAATCTTGTAATCTTTTTTTTATTTTTTGTAATTTAGTGTTTGTTTTTTTTTGTAATTTAGTTTAGTTAATTTAATTGTATTTTTAGATAGATATTTGTAGTTTATTTAATTTATTGATAGTTTAGGTGTATTTGTAACTTAGGTTAGGATTTATTTTACAGGTAATTGGGTAATTATTTTAACTAGGTAGATATTAAATAGGTAATAACTATTTAATAGCTATTAGACCTAGTTAAAATAATTAACAATTTACCTGTAAAATAAATATTAACCCTAACATAGCTACAATGTAATTATTAATTATATTGTAGCTATCTTAGGGTTTATTTTATAGGTAACTATTTAGATTTAAATAGGAATATTTTAGTTTATAACATGAATTAGATTAATTTAATATAAATTTAGTTAGGGGTGTTAGGGTTAGATAGAGTTAATATAGTTAATATAAATACTATAGTAACTATATTAACTATATTAACCCTAATATAATTAGGGTTAATATAGTTAATATATATAATGTAATACCTATATTAACTATAATATACTTAGAGTTAATATAGATAATATAGCTGGCGGCGGGGTAGGTAGATTAAATTAGGGGTTAATAATTTTAATATAGATGGCGGCGGTGTAAGGGGCTTACATTAGGGGTTAATAATATTAATATAGCTGGCGGCGGAATAGGGGGATTAGATTAGTGGTTAATAATTTTTATATAGGTGGCGGCGGTGTAAGGGGTCAGATTAGGGGATAGATAAGGTAGATGGCGGCGGTTTTAGGGGTTCACATTAGGCGATAGATAAGGTAGATTGCGGCGGTTTTAGGGGCTCACAGTAGGGGGTTAGTTTATGTAGATGGCGGCGGGGTCCGGGAGTGGCGGTTTAGGGGTTAATAACTTTATTAGGGATTTCGGGGGGGGATCGCGGTTGACAGGTAGCTAGACATTGCGCATGCGTTAGGTGTTAGGTTTTATTTAGCAGATCGCGGTTGACAGGTAGAAAGACATTGCGCATGCGTTAGGTGTTAGGTTTCTTTTCTAGTTAGTTTAGGTAGTTACGGGGCTCCAATAGTCAGCGTAAGGCTTCTTACGGCTGCTTTTTGTGGCGAGGTGAAAATGGAGTAAGATTTCTCCATTTTCGCCACGTAAGTCCTTAAAGCTGCATATTGGATACCAAACTGCGCGGGATTGGTATACCTGCCTATGGCCCAAAAAACTACGGGCGACGGCAGAAATATACGGGCGTAACTTCAATTAAAGGGATACTGAACCGAAAAATTTTTCTTTCATGATTCCGATAGAGCAAGCAATTTTAAGCAACTTTCTAATTTACTCCTATTATCAATTTTTCTTCATTCTCTTGCCCATTTTTGGTTCACAGCCTGGGTTGTGCTTGCTAATTGGTGGCTAAATGCTCCCATCATTAAACAAGTGATGTCCAAGGTTCTGAACCAAAAATTGTCTGGCTCCTTAGCTTAGATTTCTTCTTTTTTAAATAAAGATAGCAAGAGAAAAATTGATAATAGGAGTAAATTAGAACGTTGCTTAAAATTGCCTTCTCTATCTAAACCATGAAAGAAAAAAAATGGGTTTAGTATCCCTTTAAGCATGCTATTCAAAAAAATCTATCACTTGCTCCAACGCTAACCCAACACGCAATAGGCCAGCTGCGCTAAAGCCAAAGGTAGTTATGAATATTTTACATTTCAATGTTCTTCACGTAGAAGAGAATGTTCTTTGTATTTTTAATATATTTCTATATATATCTGATGATTTTATTTAAATATATAGCTATACCTATATATCAATATGAATATACACAGGTGTATAAATATCAGAAAAGAGAGAACAGCACTCCTGAGATAGAACAAAAGCTAGAATAACTTCCATGCCTGTTCATTTCAATTGCAACTCAGGGTGCGCGTTCTTTTTGCACACTATGCCCCTTCACATAGAACAAATATCCTGTAGCATATCAGTCTGATCCTGCCCAATGACAGTCCAGCGCCGAAATACCAGGCAATTCTTCTCTGAACAAAAGAAACAACAACCCCAGACGATCGTTTCGGCCTTCTGTGGGCCTCATCAGTGAGGTGCAGTTGTATCTCTCTAAGGGCATGTGTGCAAGGAGTCCACGTCTGGTTTCCCCCATTACTCTTAGGGAGACCTAAGAGTAATTTGCATAAATATCAGAAAAGAGAGAATATATATATATATATATATATATATATATAGAGAGAGAGAGAGAGAGAGAGAGAGAGAGAGAGAGAGAGAGAGAGAGAAATAGAGAATTTCATGCATGAAGGAGGGCACTCACAGGTCTTTTTAAAACAATGGATATTTTATTTCATATATAAGTTGATGTTTCGGCTCACATGTCGAGCCTTCTTCAAGACAGTCTATAATTAAATAATAATACAAATCAATCTATCATGTGGCAAACAATTGCACATGTAGAAAAGATACATCATGGAAATATAACAATTACCCCCATATAAACCTAAAGCATCGTGATTAAAACTTCATATCTAGAATATTTACAATCATAATATACATTAAAATATCTTAATATAGTAAATAATCAACAATGGTGTTAATCAAGTACCTACTTTAGTTACCAATATAGATTAAACATAGTTTGTACAATATTACGGAGCTAATCATTTATCATCATCAAACACTAGGACCTAAGACCTCATACGCTGCAGAGATATAACACTTTGCACCTATGAAGCAGGTACACTAAATGCAGCTACTACGTGTGGCCAACTAATGTCTAGGTATATCTTGCAATTGTATTTAATGTACAATAACATCTTAAGTAGAACAAAAGTGCGCATAAGAAAACAAGAATCAATATTGCAAAATCACGTATTGCATACATATAGTAGATAGTCACCACAGCGTGTAATCCTGCTCTCCCTGTAAAGTCTAATAAAACAATACAGGGTTTCCATATTTAAATACCCGCTCTGTAGCCTACGTAATAGCGCGTGGCACGTGAGAAGGGTGTGTGTCAAAACAGCCAATAAACAGTAGGTATCTACATTATCATAATCATTGCCAAACTGGAAGGCAGACAAACCCATGAGCAATTTGCTCAAAATCTAATGCTACTCACTATTGGGGAAATATGGATATAAATGGGACTATGTGACAGACGGCAACAAGTTAACATCTGTGTGCAATTCAACACAATAACCTAAAGACCGCTGCTCCATAACTTGTCCGCCTGCTCTGAGGCTGCGGACATCAATCCGCCTGATCCTATCGAGCTGACTGACACCCCATGCTAGCGGCTGATTGGCCTGGAATCGGCAGGGGGCGGCATTGCACACAAGCAGTTCTAGTGAACTGCTTGTGCAATTATAAATGCCGACATAGTATGCTGTCGGCATTCATCGATGTCTATCGGACATGATCCGCTAAGCGGATCATATCGGACAGACCAATGATAAATCGGGCCCTAAGTGCTATTGTATTGTCTTTTTATCAGGTATTTGTTGATTATGCAATTCTGCTGTATTTACTGGATATTTAACAGACTTCTGCTTGACAGTTTGATCATCTATCATCTTATGCTAGTTACTGTTGTAATTTATTTGTGTTGTTTGTTAACCTCTTTCTGTTGAAGGAAAATATAGATGGTTAGAGCAAGACACTGTATTTTGTTTTATAAAATCTAGTCCCAAAGCAGAAGGCGATGATCTCAGAAAAATCTCTTAACTGAAGCAGATGTTCTTCCATAGCATCTGGAAAACTGCCCAACTTGCTTAAGCCAAAGGAGTCTTTGATCAAACAGAAAACACATCTCCTGTTACAGTGCTTAGAAAATAGCAGTGCTACATTGGTTTAAGGATCATGCACTGAATAATGTTTTGTTTTTATGTTTGTGGAATGTGTCACTGTCCACCAACAGAACTGTGGGAGTTGTCTCTCTCATCCAGTAAGCTTCTATCTCACTGAAAAGTTGTGTAAAGACATTCAATCCATTTTTTCTCCCAAAGCAGCTTTAGCTAACTATTTTACATTAAAAATAAATAAAAAAAAACACATTAAAAACAAAATCTATACTATAATCGCGTTTGTAATGCGTTCATCGGTGTCGCCAGTTGCGCACGCATCCTCAAAGGAATGTTGGCTGCGCGAGGCAGCCAAAAAATGTGGATTCTTTTACCATTCTGCCATTTTCGGAATCTACCTCGATGCAGCGAAAGCCCGTACGAAGTATTAAGGAAAAAAAAATTAACAACTACATAATAAAATTATTAACCCCTAAATCCGCCAACCCCAACATCGCAAACTACCTACCGGTAATACATCTATTAACCCCTAATCCACCATTCCCCCACATTGCAAATTAAATAATTAATTTATTAACCCCTAAAACGTCAACCCCCCACAACGCATTAAACCTAATTTACCTATTAACTCCTAATCCGCCAACCCCACAACGCAAATAACTAATTTAATGACTAAGCCCCCTAACCTAACACCCCCTAAATTAAACCCTTAATTACATAAAATAATAAAATACTACATTACAATTAAAATAAAAAATCCTAACAGTACTTTAAAAAAAAAAAAAAAAAAACAACTAAGATTATATTAAATTAATCTAACAATACACAAAATAAAAAGTCTAACATTACAGAATATAATAAACCATATTATCCAAAAAAAAAAAAAAAAAACCTAATCCCTATGAAAATAAAAAAGCCCCCCCCAAAATAAAAACATCCCCTAATTTAAGAATAAACTACCAAGAGGCCTTAAAAGGGCCTTTTGTAGGGGATTGCCCTAAATTAAATAGCTCTTTTCCTTAAAAAAATACTAAATCCCCCCTCTAACAGTAAAACCCCCCACCCAACAAACCCCCCAAAAATAAAAAAACCTAACACTAAAAAACCTAAATTACTCATTGCCCCTAAAGGGGCATTTGTATTATAAGGGCATTCAGCTCTTTTTCAATTGCCCAAAAAACCCTAATCTAACCCCCCAAAAACAAAAACCTAACACTAAAGCCCCAAATACGTACTCACGGTTTCTGAAGTCCAGCAGAGAAGGTCTTCTTCCAGGCGGGTCCATCATCTTCTATCTTCATCCACAGCGAAGGAGGTGCGGAGTGGAGGTGCGGAGTGATGTTCCCAGATGTAGCGATCCTCGGCGGCATGGACGCTCCTCTTCATGCAATCGTCTGCCGCACACTGAAGATTAAATGCAAGTTACACCATATTTATTGGTGTACCTTGCATTCCTATAGGCTGAAATTTTTTAATTTAGCCAATAGGATGAGAGCTACTGAAATCTTATAGGCTGATTTTGAACAGCCAATAAGATTTCAGTAGCTCTAATACTATTGGCTGATTTAAAAATTTCAGCCAATAGGAATGCAAGGTACCCCAAATTGATTGCGGTACCTTGCATTCAATCTTCATAAGCCTCCATGCCGCTTAGCAATGCCGCTGCCGAGGACCGCTGCAGCCAAGGACCGCCGGCATCGGGAACACAACTCCGCACCTCCGCTCCATGCCACATTCACTCGGATGAAGATAGAAGATGATGGAGCTGCCTGGAAGAAGACCTTCTCCGCCGGACTTCAGGAACAGTGAGTAGCTATTTGGGGCTTAGGTTTAAGCTTTTTTATTTTAATTTTTGGGTTAGGGTTTTTTGTGGCTAGAAAAAGAGCTGATTGCCCTTTTAAGGGCAGTAAAAGAGCTGAATGCCCTTTTAAGGACAATGCCCATACAAATGTCCCTTTAGGGGCAATGGGTAGTTTAGTTTTTTTTAGTGTTTTATTTTGGGGGGTTTGGTGGGTGTTTTTTTTTACTGTTAGGGGGGACTTAGTATTTTTTAGAGGTAAAAGAGCTGTTTAACTTATGTTTTTAGATAAATCAGAAAAAAATTACTTGTTTACTTTTTACCAAAAGTATTTTTTTTTTTTTTTTAAAATAAAAGCCTTAGGTTTTCTAAATATTCCAATGCCAATTGAATATGGATATTTATCATTTTAGGGGTCATGCTGAAACAAAATTATTAAAAGAACAAACCTCTTTTCTCTGCTTGCTAGAATAAAAAAGCCAAACTGCTTCACATATGTTATTTACAGAGGTAGGAGCAAGTCATTGCTTTGCAAGTAAATCTCGAGTCTTCAAGTCTCAAGCTAAGTCCTGTGTCAACACAGGTAAGTCCAAGTCAAGTTGGACTTATGATTCAGACAGAGCAGGCAGTTTTAAACGACTTTCCAATTTACTTCAATTAACAAAATGTACACAATCTTTTCCTATTTACACTTTTTGAGTCATCAGTTCCTACTGACCATATGCAAAAATTCACAGAATATATGTATATGCATTTGTGATTTTCTGATGGCTGTCACATGATACAGGAGGAGTGTAAATAGAAATAATATGTCAGAAAAAAATCTACTACTCTTTGAAGTTCAGACATGGGGGCCGATTTAGCATCGGTCTGTCTGACATGATCCGCTGTAGCGTATCATGTCTGACAGACATTGCTGAATGCCGATGTTTTTGTCTAGTTTACCTAAAGTTGACTCTAGGGGGCTGATTTATCATTGTCTGTCCAACATGATACGCTGTAGCATATCATGTCCGTCAGACATCGCTGAATGTCGACAGCATATGCTGTTGGCATTTAAAATTGCACAAGCAGTTCTGGTGAACTGCTTGTGCAATGCCGCCCTCTGCAGATTTGTGGCCGCTAGCAGGGGTTGTCAATCAGCCCAATCGTATGAGATCGGGCGGATTGATGTCTGCAGCCTCAGAGCAGGCGGACCAGTTGAGGAGCAGCGGTCTTCATAACTGCTGTTTCTGGTGAGCCTGAAGGCTCGCGTGGAAACAAGGGCATCCGGGGCCATTCGGCCCTAGATAAATTGGTCCCAGAGGGTTAGATATATCAAGCAATGGATGCTGCAATCTACCCCTGAAGTTTCAGGTCCGCCTGAAACTTAAGTTAAGAAGCAGTGGCTGTAAGAGGTGGCGGAAGCAAACATCCCGATTAGATACGATCGGGATGATTGACACCCCGTGCTAGCGGTCGATTGGCCACGAATGTGCAGGGGGCGCCATTGCACAAGAATTTCTGGTGAAATGCCTGTGCAATGATAAATGCTGACAGCGTATGCTGTCCTTCCGACATTTGATAAATCTACCCATAAGTGCTATTGTATTTTCTTTTCATCATGCATTTGTTGATTAGGCAAATCTACTATATTTACTGGTCCTTTAAATACGTCATTAGTGCTCTTTGCTCAATTTAGAGTTAGATTACAAGTGGAATGCTTTTTAGTGCTCCCGCTTGAGTGTAAACTTTGCGAGATGGAGGCTTTTTGCTTGCGCCAGGTAGTTAATGAAGAGCGCAGAAGAGAAAAACCTAACACCTATCACTTGCGCACTAACCCTACAGGAGTTATGAACACTTCACATTCCAATGTTTTTCACTTACAGAACTGTTAAGGGTTAATGAACCTGACTAGCGCCATCTTGTTCTTCGCATTCATCTTGTAATGATTAAACTTTATTATAATGGGTTATTATGTAGTGAGAAAACATAATTTATGTAAGAACTTACCTGATAAATTCATTTCTTTCATATTAGCAAGAGTCCATGAGCTAGTGACGTATGGGATATACATTCCTACCAGGAGGGGCAAAGTTTCCCAAACCTTAAAATGCCTATAAATACACCCCTCACCACACCCACAATTCAGTTTAACGAATAGCCAAGAAGTGGGGTGATAAGAAAAAAGTGCAAAAGCATATAAAATAAGGAATTGGAATAATTGTGCTTTATACAAAAAAATCAAAACCACCACAAAAAAGGGCGGGCCTCATGGACTCTTGCTAATATGAAAGAAATTAATTTATCAGGTAAGTTCTTACATAAATTATGTTTTCTTTCATGTAATTAGCAAGAGTCCATGAGCTAGTGACGTATGGGATAATGATTACCCAAGATGTGGATCTTTCCACACAAGAGTCACTAGAGAGGGAGGGATAAAATAAAGACATCCAATTCCTGCTGAAAATAATCCACACCCAGAATAAAATTTTAATGAAAAAACATAAGCAGAAGATTCAAACTGAAACCACTGCCTGAAGTACGTTTCTACCAAAAACTGCTTCAGAAGAAGAAAACACATCAAAATGGTAGAATTTAGTAAAAGTATGCAAAGAGGACCAAGTTGCTGTTTTGCAAATCTGATCAACCGAAGCTTCATTCTTAAACGCCCAGGAAGTAGAAACTGACCTAGTAGAATGAGCTGTAATCCTTTGAGGCGGAGTGTTACCCGACTCAACATAGGCATGATGAAATAAAGATTTCAACCAAGATGCCAAAGAAATGGCAGAAGCTTTCTGGTCTTTTCTAGAACCGGAAAAGATGACAAATAGACTAGAAGTCTTTCGGAAAGACTTAGTAGCTTCAACATAATATTACAAAGCTCTAACAGCATCCAAAGAATGCAATGATTTCTCCTTAGAATTCATAGGATTAGGACATAATGAAGGAACCACAATTTCTCTACTAATGTTGTTAGAATTCACAACCTTAGGTAAAAAATTCAAAAGAAGTTCGCAGCACCGCCTTATCCTGATGCAAAATCAGAAAAGGAGACTCACAAAAAAGAGTAGATAATTCAGAGACTCTTCTGGCAGAAGAGATGGCCAAAAGAAACAAAACTTTCCAAGAAAGTAATATAACGACCAAAGAATGCATGGGTTCAAAAGGAGAAGCTTGAAGAGCCCCCAGAACCAAATTCAAACTCCAAAGAGGAGAAATTGACTTAATGACAGGTTTTATACGAACCAAAGCTTGTACAAAACAATGAATATCAGGAAGATTAGCAATCCTTCTGTGAAAAAGAACAGAAAGAGCAGAGATTTGTCTTTCAAGAAACTTGCGGACAAACCTTTATCTAAACTATCCTGAAGAAATATAAGTCTTCCAGACTCTATAATATATCTCTCTAGATACAGATTTACGAGCCTGTCACATAGTATCAATCACAGAGTCAGAGAAACCTCTTTGACCAAGAATCAAGCGTTCAAACTCCACACCTTAAAATTAAGGTTTTGAGATCCTGATGGAAAAAAGAACCTTGAGACAGAAAGACTGGTCTTAACGGAAGAGTCCACAGCTGGCAAGAGGCCATCCGGACAAGATCCGCATACCAAAACCTGTGAGGCCATGCTGGAGCTACCAGCAGGACAAACGAGCATTCCTTTAGAATATTAGAGAATACCCTTGGAAGAAGAACTAGAGGCGGAAAGATATAGGCAGGATGACACTTGTAAGGAAGAGATAATGCATCCACTGCCTCCGCCCGAGGATCCCTGGATCCGGACAGATACCAGGGAAGTTTCTTGTTTAGATGAGAAGCCATCAGATCTATTTCTGAGAATTCCCACATTTGAACAATCTGAGGAAATACCTCTGGGTGAAGACCATTCGCCCAGGTGCAACGTTTGGCGACTGAGATAATCCGCTTTCCAATTGTCCATACCTGGGATATGAACCGCAGAGATTAGACAGGAGCTGGATTCCGCCCAAACCAAAATTCGAGATACTTCTTTCATAGCCAGAGGACTGTGAGTCCCTCCTTGATGATTGATGTATGCCACAGTTGTGACATTATCTGTCTGAAAACAAATGAACAACTCTCTCTTCAGAAGAGGCCAAGACTGAAGAGCTCTGAAATTGCACGGAGTTCCAAAATATTGATCGGAAATCTCACCTCCTGAGATTCCCAAACCCCTTGTGCCGTCAGATACCCCCACACAGCTCCCCAACCTGTAAGACTTGCATCTGTTGAGATTATAGTCCAGGTCGGAAGAACAAAGAAGCCCCCTGAACTAAACGATGGTGATCTGCCCACCATGTCAGAGAGTGTCGTATAATCGGTTTAAAGATATTAATTGAGATATCTTTGAGTAATCCCTGCACCATTGGTTCAGCATACAGAGCTGAAGAGGTCGCATGTGAAAACGAGCAAAGGAGATCGCATCTGATGCGGCAGTCCTAAGACCTAAAATTTCCATGCATAAGGCTACCAAAGGGAATGATTGTGACTGAAGGTTTTGACAAGCTGATATCAATGTTAAACTTCTCTTGTCTGACAAGGACAGAGTCATAGACACTGAATCTATTCTAGAAACCTAAAAAGGTTACACTTGTCTGAGGAATCAATGAACTGATTGGTAAATTGATCCTCCAACCATGAACTTGAAGAAACAACACAAGTCGATTCGTATGAGATTCTTCGAAAATGAGAAGACTGAGCAAGTACCCAGATATTGTCCAATAAGGAAATACCAAAAAAAACCCTGTTCTCTGATTACAGAAAGAAGGGCACCGAGAACCTTTGAAAAAAATTCTTGGAACTGAGGCTAGGCCAAACGGTAGAGCCACAAAACTGGTAATGCTTGTCTAAAAAGAGAATCTCAGACACTAAAAGTGATCTGGATGAATCGGAATATGTAGATACACATCCTGTAAATCTATTGTAGACATATAATGCTCTTGCTAAACAAAAGGCAGGACAGTCCTACAGTAACCATCTTGAATGTTGGTATCCTTACATAACGATTCAATATTGATAGATCCGGAACTGGTCTGAAGGAATTGACCTTCTTTGGTACAATGAAGAGATAAAATAAAACCCCAGCCCCTGTTCCAGAACTGGAACTGGCATAATTACTCCAGCCAACTCTAGATCTGAAACACATTTCAGAAATGCTGAGCCTTTGCTGTGTTAACTGGGACACGGGAAAGAAAAAAATCTCTTAGAAGGAGGCCTTAACTGAAGCCAATTCTGTACCTTTCTGAAACAATGTTCTGAAACCAGAAATTGAGAACGGAATTGATCAAAATTTCTTTGAAGAAAACGTAATCTGCCCCATACCAGCTGAGCTGGAATAAGGTCCGCACCTTCATGGGTACTTAGGAGCTGGCTATAGGTTTTCTAAAAGGCTTGGATATATTCCAAACTGGAAATAGTTTCCAAACTGATACCGCTCCTGAGAATGAAGGATCAGGCTTTAGTTCCTTATTGTGAGGAAAGGAACGAAATGATTATTAGACCTAAATTTACCTTAGATTTTTTATCCTTTGGAAAAAAAGTTCCCTTCCTTCCAGAAACAGTTGAAATAATAATTTATTACCCTGGAAAGAAAGGGAAAGCAAAGTTGACTTAGAAGACATATCAGTATTCCAAGTTTAATCCATAAAGCTTTTCTAGCTAAAATAGCTAGAGACATATACCTGAGATCAACTCTAATGATATCAAAAGATGGTATCACCAATAAAATTATTAGCATGTTATAGAATAATAATAATGCTATAAAATTATGATCTGTTACTTGTTGCGCTAAAGCTTCTAACCAAAAAGTTGAAGCTGCAGCAACATCCGCTAAAAATATAGCAAGTCTAAGAAGATTACCTGAACATAAGTAAGCTTTTCTTAGAAGGATTCAATTTTCCTATCTAAAGGATCCTTAAATGAATTACTATCTGCCGTAGGAATAGTAGCACATTTAGCAGGAGTAGAGACAGCCCCATAACCTTAGGGATTTTGTCCCAAAAAAACTCTAATCTGTCAGATGGCACAGGATATAATTGCTTAAACGTTTAGAAGGAGTAAAAGAATTACCCAAATTATTCCATTCCCTGGAAATTACTTCAGAAATAGCATCAGGGAGATTAAACACTTCTGGAATAACTACAGGAGATTTAAAAACCTTATTTAAACATTTAGATTTAGAATCAAGAGGACCAGAATCCTCTATTTCTAATGCAATTAATACTTCTTTAAATAAAGAACGAATAAATTCCATCTTGAACAAATACAAAGATTTATCAGCATCAACCTCTGAGACAGAAACCTCTGAACCAGAAGAACCATTATCAGTATCAGAATGATGATGTTCATTTAAAAATTCATCTGAAAAAAGAGAAGTTTTAAAAGACTTTTATGTAAACTAGAAGGAGAAATAACAGACATAGCCTTCTTAATGGATTTAAAAAATAAAATCTCTTATGTTATCAGGAACACTCTGAAAATTAGATGTTGACGGAACAGCAACAGGTAATGTAACAGTACTAAAGGAAATTATATCTGCATTAATAAGTTTGTCATGACATGCAATACAAACAACAGCTGGAGAAACAGATACCAAAAATTATAGCAGATACACTTAGCTTGGTAGCTCCAGCAGTAGACAGCGATTTTCCTGTAGTATCTTCTGACTCAGATGCAACGTGAGACATCTTGCAATATGTAAGAGAAAAAACAACATATAAAGCAAAATTGATCAAATTCCTTAAATGACAGTTTCAGGAATGGGAAAAAATGCCAAAGAACAAGCTTCTAGCAACCAGAAGCACTGAAAAAATAAGACTTAAATAATGTGGAGACAAAAGCGACGCCCTTATTTTTTAGCGCCAAATAAGACGCCCACATTATTTGGTGCCTAAATGCTTTTGGCGCCAAAAATGACGCCACATCCGGAACGCCAACATTTTTGGCGCAAAATAACGTCAAAAAATGACGCAACTTCCGGCGACACGTATGACGCCGGAAACGGAAAATAATTTTTGCGCCAAAAAAGTCCGCGCCAAGAATGACGCAATAAAATGAAGCATTTTCAGCCCCCGCGAGCCTAACAGCTCACAGGAAAAAAAGAGTCAAATTTTTGAAGGTAAGAAAAAATGATTAATTCAAATGCATTATCCCAAATATGAAACTGACTGTCTGAAAAATAAGGAAAGTTGAACATTCTGAGTCAAGGCAAATAAATGTTTGAATACATATATTTAGAACTTTATAAACAAAGTGCCCAACCATAGCTTAGAGTGTCACAGAAAATAAGATTTACTTACCCCAGTACACTCATCTACATGTTGTAGAAAGCCAAACCAGTACTGAAACGAGAATCAGCAGAGGTAATGGTATATATAAGAGTATATCGTCGATCTGAAAAGGGAGGTAAGAGATGAATCTCTACGACCGATAACAGAGAACCTATGAAATAGACCCCGTAGAAGGAGATCACTGCATTCAAATAGGCAATACTCTCCTCACATCCCTCTGACATTCACTGCACGCTGAGAGGAAAACCGGGCTCCAACTTGCTGCGGAGCGCATATCAACGTAGAATCTAGCACAAACTTACTTCACCACCTCCATCGGAGGCAAAGTTTGTAAAACAGAATTGTGGGTGTGGTGAGGGGTGTATTTATAGGCATTTTAAGGTTTGGGAAACTTTGCCCCTCCTGGTAGGAATGTATATCCCATACGTCACTAGCTCATGGACTCTTGCTAATTACATGAAAGAAATATATACTTGTTATTTTACTCTGCTAAGCCATCTAACCTTGTAGATGTCCCTGGCACTATGCCCAGGAGGGTATTATCTCAATAAGATGGTCAACCGACCTTGTCATTCTCGCAGATGCATTTCTTATTATGGCTATATAGATTGTTTAGAGCTAGTAACTTTCCAGAATAACACTGTGTATAACTGTGTAAGATGACGCTGGCATAACGTGTCATCAAGTTAACCCTGTACACTGTAATTGGTGCCTATAAGACATGTTGTGTGTCTTTCAATAAAAGAGAATAGTTTTTGGATCATTGCTGCGTGGTCTGAGTCTGTTCTAAGGATATCCTTATCAGATAATCTACATCTGCTTCAGGTGGTACAGTGGGCCCTCGGCTTCGGCCTGACCTGACACTCCCCCCTGAAACCGACACCTTACAAGAACAATGTGCATTTTATTATAATAAATTTATATATATATATATATGAGCAGAGAAAGAGTTGTTCACTTCACAGCGCTAATCTAACCAAATCTCGTGTACTATTACGGTACACCTAATGTATCAAATGTAATTGCATTAATGTATTCAAACAGTGATTCCGTAAACAGTGGACATCGCTATAATATATATATATACACACTAGGAAAATGATCCTGCTAATTAAATATTAGCTATTGTTGTTTCAATATTAAGTGGATAATACAAGGAGAAAATCTATAGTTCTCAAATATGTTGATCGAGTCTATAAAATGCAGGATTGTTCTATCTTCAGAAAGTGAACGATCAACCTTGCAAGCATGAAATTACAGCAACCCCCAGAATGGTTTCACAGGCTACTCACAATAGGTGACCTCAATCAAATGAGGTAAGGAGCGGGCGTTGTTAATGTGTCAGGTCCCAGCACTGATTCTCAAGTAGCGGGCTTAGAGTCCTAAGCGCTGTCCCTTGAAGATTCTCTGTTTGTCCGGTACTCCAATATTGTTGTCCGCAACCGGTCAGGGTGTCTTTGATAACTCCAACGTGTTTATGTAAAGGGAACAAACACGGCACATAGCATAATACTGTTTTAAAAGTAGTACGAATTTATTGCAACATAAGATTCTTATGTTGCAATAAATTCGTACTACTTTTAAAACAGTATACCTATTGTGAGTAGCCTGTGAAACCATTCTGGGGGTTGCTGTAATTTCATGCTTGCAAGGTTGATCGTTCACTTTCTGAAGATAGAACAATCCTGCATTTTATAGACTCGATCAACATATTTGAGAACTATAGATTTTCTCCTTGTATTATCCACTTAATATTGAAACAACAATAGCTAATATTTAATTAGCAGGATCATTTTCCTAGTGTGTATATATATATATTATAGCGATGTCCACTGTTTACGGAATCACTGTTTGAATACATTAATGCAATTACATTTGATACATTAGGTGTACCGTAATAGTACACGAGATTTGGTTAGATTAGCGCTGTGAAGTGAACAACTCTTTCTCTGCTCATAAAATTCAGTTTGTTCATTTATAAGGGTAGTGTGACCATACTGCTCTGTTCACCCCAGCTGCTTATCTCGTTTAGGTGTTAATATTATCTTTGCGCCTCCAGTGTGACCTGTACCTAGATACAGCTCACATCACAAAAACCCTTTCTTCTCTGACACATATATATATATATATATATATTCGTATAGATATATAGTTATAGATACCTATTTTAAATTAATGGGATATGAAAGATAGAGCATGCTACTTGAGAGCTTGCCTACTCCTTAAGGCAAGCTCTCAAGTCACGCTAACCCAACGAGCGTAAATCTTGATAGCACTCAAGAGATCACCTTTACTTTCAAATTGTAATACGCACGTGTCATGAAACAATCATGTGGAGTAGTTGATACCTGGATTTGCTACCCAGCAGAGGTGGTATTGTGATCTCAGCATGTCCAGGGTTAATGTGAACTGCTTGTTCTTTGTGTGTTCAGGAATGCTGTGATCTAAGACCCCCCCTCCTCTTGGAGACTGATACTGGGAGCTAAGACTGGTTGCATTGGCTAAACTTGAAGCTGAGCTGAGTTTAATTGCATATTATAGAGAAACTTTTTTGTTAGAACTTCCCTGGGACTCCAAGCAGCTAACATCTGAAAGAAGTTCTCCATATATCTCAAGAATTTGGAAATAATCTTTGATATTGTGTATTCTTTTTATGTCCCAATTATTTTTAAAGAATTGTAACTCTGTACATGTATGTTATTTTGGAATGCTTTTATAATTTGGCACTGTTTAACCTGTATTGATATTTTTGTTAGAAAATCTCATTCTGTCTTTGGGCTCTAATATCTGAATTCACACTCTGTTGAGACAAGGTTAGAGGCATGTTACGTAATTGCTAATTTTGTGTGAGTTATTATTGGGGTTCCAAAACACCTCCATTTTATTTAGAAGTTTTGGTGGTGGCAGTGAATATTAATTTGGGTGGTGTGGACAGGATTTGGGGGTTAGTTTGGTGTCCTTTTAAGGTCCTTTTGTAGAGTAACAAGGTTAAGGGAAACAGAGCTGCATGATATTAACCACTTCAGGCCCACACCTCTCTATTGTGATGTTGAAAAGGTCTAATTCGTCACAGCACGCTATTTACGTTTCACGCAAACAACGATAAAAATAGTGCCACTCGTAATCTAGCCCTCAGTGTCAGAGTATTAATTGCTGTATTAAAAGTATACTAATTTATATCAGGAAGGCTTTTAAAATATGTGTATCACTTCCCAGTTCAATTTCATGTTAGATTAGGTATACATTACTTTTACTAGACAAAATAATTGTATAGAAATTACACAACAGCTACACAATTTGCATGCGTGTGTGAGAGAGAAAGGCGAAAAAGTGTATCAGTGAGTGTTGATATCTAAGCCCTTGAAGAATTATTTGGTACCTCAGGGAAATAAATTAAAGTGATGGTAAATTCTAGCATTTCAAAAATGCTCGGACTTACCATCACTAAAAATAAAGGCGACCTTCATTCATCAATTAAAAAAAACCTGATGAATATGTACCTATATTTTTCTGTGGCTTCAGCACTAACCTAAGTGCCTCCGGCCGCCCACGGCACAGCTAAGTTTTTTAAAGAATTGTCATTTTCCCCTCTTGGCCAATAGCAGTGCTTGCCCTTTGGCATTATGCCAAACTGATGACTGAAGGTCGCCTTTATTTTTATTGATGGTAAATCCTAGAGTTTTTGAAACGCTAGAATTTACCATCACTTTAAGAAAAACATGTTACAGAGTAAACACAGATGCAGAAGAAATAACTGCTACCATATTTCACCACACTTTAAAAGTAAGAAAGTAAACATGAAATATAGATGTTGAAGAACCCAACTCATTTAAAAATGCTGTGCTACCAAACTTTAGACTTTGATAAAGGGAGTCACTATATATATTGCTTTTTTATATATGCTCTTGTGCTCTGGAGGTGGAGGAGTAAATATAATTTCATGTGCTTAGCACTGTGCTACCACCCTCCCTCCTTTTCCTTTCAGTGCAGTGGCGGTCATCTCAGTGCAGCTCCAACACTAGAGCTATAGGGGTCAATTTATCAAGCTCCGTATGGAGCTTGGCTCGCCGGAAACAGAAGTTATGAAGCAGCGGTCTTAAGACCGCTGCTCCATAACTTGTCTGCCTGCTCTGAGGCGGCGGACAGAAATCAACCCAATCGAATACGATCGGTTTTATTGACACCCCCTGCTAGCGGCCGATTGGCCACGAATCTGCAGGGGGCGGTATTGCACCAGCAGTTCACAAGAACTGCTGGTGCAATGATAAATACCGACAGCGTATGCTGTCGGCATTTATCAATGTGAGGCGGACATGATACGCTACATCTTATCATGTCCGCTCGCACATTAATAAATTTACCCCATAGAGCGTTCTCCTTTATTTCTGGTCTGGTGAGGTCTCCAGTCGAGGTGCTAAAGTATCTGCACATCTGTAGATTTACTGCGGTTGTCATTCTACAGCGGTGTATTTCTAATGTATATGAAAATAATATATTTGATAAAGTTTCTCACATTACTTATGCAGTGTTTGCTATACATATGCTTTGAATATTAATTGTTATTTGTGTACCAGTATACTTGTATATTTGTATATATTAGTCAAGCTAAGTACTTGACCTGACAGTTTATACAATATTAGTGCCTGTTTATTTTTGTCAAAACATTTCGTAGATGTATCTAATATGAAGCAATCCAGAACCTTCCACATTTCAAATAATCAGCCTGTTCTTTCAGAGGAAGGACCTACAAATATTAGTTCTCAGACCAAGTGTTTGCTTTGCAAAATTGTTCAGGTCTGTCCTCCAGCACACTTTTATCGTAGTTGCACAGAGGGGATTTCACACTCTCAACCTGTACTACCTGATTTCCCCTCCAGTATGTACATCTCAAGGAGGCAATTTGGATTTCCCTCCTAATTTTAAACATTACCTTAATTCTCAGATTATGGACGTTTTGGGAATGATGCCACCTTCAGGTAATCGCAAACGTATTGCACCGGGAGGTTTCTGCAGTTTCTGATCAGGTTTCTAGTCCTTCTAAGAAGAGAATTATTCAAGGAGTCAGAGTGTGTGGTCAATGATGTGCCGGCTTAAATATTTTGTCCCGCCCTTTTTTTCATGTTATAGAGGAATTCACGGCTTGGGTATTGGATCCCAACTGCTTATGAAAGAAGAATAACTTATGCTTACGTCAGCTTACGTCATCATGTCTGGCAGCAGCAATATCCTGCCAATATTCGTCATTGCACACTTGCGTTAGTATGCAAACCCACCCCCCCACACACACACTGCTCGCGCGAGCATCAGCTGTCAATCTCCCCAGTCGGAAAAGTCTAGGGGAATTGGCATAAGCCACATTGCAGGAGGTGTAGTGGGTTTAAGAAGCATCGGACTGATGACTGGTGATTCTTAACTCTCGGCTGCATGCTAAAAGAAAATTTGATAATAGAAGCAAATTAGAAAGTTGTTTAAATTTGCATGCTCTATCTGAATCATGAAAGAAAAAAAATGGGGTTTCATAACCCCATAAAAGTATATGTTTTCTAGATGTGTAAACCACAAGCAATATAAAAATCAGAGGCATGCCGAAATAGTGCTGATCTCGGCAAAACCTACACTATTAAATCCCGGGAAGACCCTTATAGGGTACATCTCTGTCATTAATGGGTTAAAACATATAAACATACATTTAGTTAATAAAATCATATGATTTTTTTTAAATGATATTTTTATATATAAAAGACGCATATTAAATGGCATTGATAAAATAATTTAAATTGAATATGGAATGGTTAATATATTTAAAACGTTCTTTTTACAGATAGTTTTCAGAGTGCTTCTTATAATGGTTATGTTAATAAAATGCTGACATTTCATATTTGCTTTTTAATTGCATGCAGAATTAGTTTTTGTTCTCTGATTCAGATGTGCTATCTTGCCAAGAAATACTGGCCAGAACTATTATTTTCTTAATTGCTCATATTCACGTTTAACTATGCAGTGGTCCAAAATTACTTTTTAATAACCACTATTTGCAATTCAATACACAATCTATACTTACAGGACTAATAATATAAAACAAACAAGGACATTATGGCCTAGATTACGATTGGTGCGGTGGTTCTGTGCTCCCACTCACGCATTAACTCCTGTAGACTTTGGCTTTTTGCGTGCGTCGGGTTGTGCACGTATTACAAATAAAACATCTTGATTGTGCGCTAACCCGATGTACACAAAAAGCCGAATTCTGAATATTGCGACCGTGGTAACGCAAATATCTATTTAAAATTACTTAGAACATATTCCCTTATGTGAAGAGCATTGGAATGTGAAATATTTACAGTAAATACACAGTTAAAGGCTTTATTAAATATAAAATTTGCATAAATATGATTATAGATGTGCAGGGAATTTTTTTTTGTTTCAGATTACATTTTTGTTCCGAATATTCAAAATTCGTTTCTCCAAATATTCGTTGCCTGTACTATTCGGTTTTTGTTTCGTTTAAAATGAAATAGGAAAAATAGAATTTTCGTTAAACATTTACATTAATTTTCGTTAAACAAATGTAAATGTTTAAAAACTACAGGTGAAAAGTTCACCAGTATCTACATACTTACCCTAACGCGCTCTGGAGAGCTCGCTAACCTGATCCTCATCTTGACAGAGCCCTGGCCGCACTAACAGGAATCTTAGCCGTTCGGCTCCCAGGACCTGCACTAAAGTTCATGCAGTTCCTGGGTGCCGAACACGCTAAGCCTCTTGTTAGAGTGGCCAAAGACCTGGCAAGAAGAGGATCAGGTTAGCGCACTTTCCAGAGAGTGTTAAGGTAAGTATTAAAGGGACAGTCTACACCAGAATATTTATTGTTTTAAAAGATAGATAATACCTTTATTGCATAACCAACACAGTTTATATTAATATACTTTTTACCTCTGTAATTACCTTGTATCTAAGTCTCTGCAAACTGCCCCTTATTTTAGTTCTTTTGACTGACTTGCATTTTAGCCAATCAGTGCTGGCTCCTAGGAGCTCCATGTACGTGAGCACAGTGTTATGAAACACATGAGCTAACACCCTCTCGTGGTGAAAAACTGTCAAAATGCCCTGAGCTAGGAGGCGGCCTTCAAGGGCTTAGAAATTAGTATATGAACCTCCTAGATTTAGCTTTCAACTAAGAGTACCAAGAGAACAAAGAAAAATTGGTGATAGAAGTAAATTGGAAAATTGTTTAAAATGACATGTCCTATCTGAGTAATAAAAGTTTGTTTTGGATCTAGACTGTCCCTTTAAGCCTTTAAAAGTAATTTAAAATAAATAAATGCTGACAAATTTCATCAATATTTTTTTGTTTTCTTTCAATTTTGCTGGTGCATTCATTCAAATATTTTTTTTTTTAATGCACATCTATAATATATACATTATTACACATACACACATGTATATGTACGTATCTCTATGTTAAAGCCCTTTGCAGTCTTTTTTTTCTAACACCGGAGACCTCATAATTTTGAGCCCTTATAACTTTTTAATGCAATATTTTTTTAATAATAATATTTTTTTTAATAATTTTTATTAGTTAGCTATTATGAGTGTAACTGTACTTTTAAATATAATAATCGTGTAACAGTTAACCAGAGCTAACACTCGTTGAATTGCGCTCAAGCAAGTGCATTTAATGTCAACTATACCATGCTGCTTCCGATGTGCGCAAAGAGCCGTGATAAACCCCTTTTCACTCGCGCACAACTGTTAGCACTCGAAATCTAACCCTAAATGATTTCAAACTTCAAAAGTTCAAATTATGTTACTTTAAAGGGATATGAAACCCAATAACTGTATTTTGTTATTTAGACATTGCATACAAAATTTAGAAAGTTTCCAATTTTTTTCTATAATCAAATCTGCTTCATTCCTATAGTATTCTTTGTTGAAATGATACCTATGTAGTTGTCTAGAGCACTAAATGGTAGGAAATAGTGCTGCCATATAGTGCTCTTGCAAATGGATAAGATTCTTGCAAAACTGCTGCAATATAGTGCTCTACACATGTGCACACTCCTGAGCTTATGTCCATGCTTTATAAACAAAAGATGCCAAGAGACCGAAGATAATTTGACAATAGAAGTGAAGTAGAAAGTTGATTAAAGTTGCTTGCTCTATCTGAATCATGAAACAAAAATTTAGGGTTTCATGTCCCTTTAAGATATATTTATCATTTTTTTTTCTTTGCTTTTTATTTACTTTTTCTCGTGTTTCCTCAGTATGTGATAAAAAGACAATGGGGACGATTTATCATGGCCCGAATGGGGCCATATACCCCTGTTTCCACGTGAGCGTTCAGGAGTTAAGAAGCAGCGGATTTAAGACTGCTGCTCCTTAACTCATCCGCAGACTCTGAGGCTGCGGACATCAATCTGCCTGATCTCATACGATTGGGTCGATTGACACTCCCCTGCTAGTGGCCAATTGGCCGCGAATCTGCAGGGGGCAGCATTGCACAAGCAGTTCACCAGAACTGCTTGCGCAATGATAAATGCAGACAGCGTCGGGTTGGTGATATACTTAAAAGGTATCCTTTACTTTACATCATCAATGTTGATGGCGATGCTGCTTGGAATATATCGCCAGCATCTCCACCCATTGAGATGTATAGTAAAACGCCTCTCTGTGATGCCACCTTTTAACAATGATGTCAGCAACTTGGAATATTTTGTCGGCTTGCTCGACATTGCGGCGGATCCCTTTTGAATATATTGCCACATTGCGGCACTTTCGATCATCAGGGCCTCAGTCTCTTCTCTCTCTCTGTATGTTGCAAATGTTGATATATTCTAGATATGTTTCTTTGTGTTTTTATATTTTGTTGATAGTGATGATGTGTTTAGTATAATTTTTTTTTTATTAGGCACAATTTCATCATCATCAAAACGGGCAATCTCCGTACTTGGCATTAGCCGCACCATGATGTTTTTTTTTTTGGGTCTGAGCATATGTAAATAGGTGGTCAATATCATTATTGTTTATCTAATGTGTGTTATTGGATAATCTGTAGATGTTGAACATTTATCAAGTGCCTTTGGCTGTTGAATTAGATGTGTTAATTTTGTTGGCGATATTTAGTTGATCTCCAAAGTCAATGCTGTCCATGTATCATATGGGTGACTTTTCCGTTATCCAATCTGATATTTTTCAAATATGAGAATGTTATTGTTTGCATTGTGATCATTCCAATGTGGAAAAAGGGGTATCAGGATCTTGGACAGCCAGAAAACACAACTGACTAGATTGGAATTGCCTCAATATTAGATAATATCTGCAGCCTCTCTGTCAGCTACATACCCAGATCAGATCAGACCAACAGCTCTGCAGCCTCTCTGTCAGCCATATACCCAGATCAGACCAATGGCTCTGCAGCCTCTCTGTCAATAATATACCCACATCAGAGCAAACTAAAAGCTCTGCAGCCATTTACCCATATCAGGTCATACTTATAGCTCTGCAACCTCACTGTTAGCCACATACCCAAGTCAGAACAAATAGCTCTGCAGCCTGTTAGCCACATAATATATACATCATATCAGACCAATAGCTCTGCAGCCTCTCTGTCAACAATATACCCACATCAGAGTAAACCAATAGCTCTGCAGCCATATACCCAGATCAGACCTTTTAGCCACATAATACAGGGAGTGCAGAATTATTAGGCAAATGAGTATTTTGACCACATCATCCTCTTTATGCATGTTGTCTTACTCCAAGCTGTATAGGCTCGAAAGCCTACTACCAATTAAGCATATTAGGTGATGTGTATCTCTGTAATGAGAAGGGGTGTGGTCTAATGACATCAACACCCTATATCAGGTGTGCATAATTATTAGGCAACTTCCTTTCCTTTGGCAAAATGGTTCATAAGAAGGACTTGACAGGCTCAGAAAAGTAAAAAATAGTGAGATATCTTGCAGAGGGATGCAGCACTCTTAAAATTGCAAAGCTTCTGAAGCGTGATCATCGAACAATCAAGCGTTTCATTCAAAATGTCAACAGGGTCGCAAGAAGCGTGTGGAAAAACCAAGGCGCAAAATAACTGCCCATGAACTGAGAAAAGTCAAGCGTGCAGCTGCCAAGATGCCACTTGCCACCAGTTTGGCCATATTTCAGAGCTGCAACATCACTGGAGTGCCCAAAAGCACAAGGTGTGCAATACTCAGAGACATGGCCAAGGTAAGAAAGGCTGAAAGATGACCACCACTTAACAAGACACACAAGCTGAAACGTCAAGACTGGGCCAAGAAATATCTCAAGACTGATTTTTCTAAGGTTTTATGGACTGATGAAATGAGAGTGAGTCTTGATGGGCCAGATGGATGGGCCCGTGGCTGGATTGGTAAAGGGCAGAGAGCTCCAGTCCGACTCAGACGCCAGCAAGGTGGAGGTGGAGTACTGGTTTGGGCTGGTATCATCAAAGATGAGCTTGTGGGGCCTTTTCGGGTTGAGGATGGAGTCAAGCTCAACTCCCAGTCCTACTGCCAGTTTCTGGAAGACACCTTCTTCAAGCAGTGGTACAGGAAGAAGTCTGCATCCTTCAAGAAAAACATGATTTTCATGCAGGACAATGCACCATCACACGCGCCCAAGTACTCCACAGCGTGGCTGGCAAGAAAGGGTATAAAAGAAGAAAATCTAATGACATGGCCTCCTTGTTCACCTGATCTGAACCCCATTGAGAACCTGTGGTCCATCATCAAATGTGAGATTTACAAGGAGGGAAAACTGTACACCTCTCTGAACAGTGTCTGGGAGGTTGTGGTTGCTGCTGCACGCAATGTTGATGGTGAACAGATCAAAACACTGACAGAATCCATGGATGGCAGGCTTTTGAGTGTCCTTGCAAAGAAAGGTGGCTATATTGGTCACTGATTTGTTTTTGTTTTGTTTTTGAATGTCAGAAATGTATATTTGTGAATGTTGAGATGTTATATTGGTTTCACTGGTAAAAATAAATAATTGAAATGGGTATATATTTGTTTTTTGTTAAGTTGCCTAATAATTATGCACAGTAATAGTCACCTGCACACACAGATATCCCCCTAAAATAGCTATAACTAAAAACAAACTAAAAACTACTTCCAAAAATATTCAGCTTTGATATTAATGAGTTTTTTGGGTTCATTGAGAACATGGTTGTTGTTCAATAATAAAATTAATCCTCAAAAATACAACTTGCCTAATAATTCTGCACTCCCTGTACATACATCAGATCAGACCAATAGCTCTGCAGCCTCTCTGTCAACCATTTACACACATCAGAGCAAACTAATAGCTCTGCAGCCTCTCTGTCAACCATATACACATATCAGAGCAAATTCATAGCTCTGCCGTGTCTTTGTCAACCATATACACACATCAGAGCAGACTAATAGCTCTGCAGTCTTACTGTCAGCCATATACACATATCAGAGCAAATTCATAGCTCTGCCGTGTCTTTGTCAACCATATACACACATCAGTGCAAACTTATAGCTCTGCAGTCTTACTGTCAGCCATATACACACATCAGAGCAAACTCATAGCTCTGCAGCCCCACTGTCAGAAATACGTTATAGCAAACTAATAGCTCTGCAGCCCCACTGTCAGCCATATACACACATCAGAGCAAACTAATAGCTCTGCAGCCCCACTGTCAGAAATACGTTATAGCAAACTTATAGCTCTGCAGTCTCACTGTCAGTCATATACAAACATCAGAGCAAACTAATAGCTCTGCAGCCTCGCTGTCAGCCATATACACACATCAGAGCAAACTCATAGCTCTGCATTCTCACTGTCAGCCATTTACACACATCAGAGCAAACTCATAGCTCTGCAGCCCCACTGTCAGCCATAAACACACATCAGTATATTGAAATAATATGGAGTAAAGGAGCGCTAAAAGCTAAATAAGATAGTCTGGAGACCTCAATACAATTAATCAAACATACATTTATTTTAAAAAAAATTAAAAAGTGTCACACAGTATTATATATTAGGGACGTCTCCCTGGGTTTAAAACAATTCTATATCTAAAACAATAAAGTATACAATGTACCAAGTGTTTATGTATATTCCACCTTTCTATTAAAATTATCTCTTTTCCACCTTAATTAATATGTTGCCGCAGCTGTAGCGGTTGTTTTCTTAGTCTTTCAATCATAAAGCAACAATGTCTCTTTTTATGATTTTATGGATTTGTATTTATATAGGTCATTTATCGTTACAATGTCTTTTGCTGTTTTCTGTAATATTTGTAGACTTGTCTGTAAAACAGTTATTTTTGTATACAGATGGGCTTACCGGGTCTTCTGACACTTCTGTGTCTGGTGTACGTTGTCTGATCACTGCTTTTTGTTTGGTATCGAAACCTGGACCACGCTCCTGCGTGTATGGGTTTCTTTTCTGCTGCCGGTCTGAAGCAATTTTCACCCCTGCAGTCTGGGTTCTTTGTTTACCGGACAGCCTCCTAAGACAGGTAGTTACGATGTACGCCTCCAGCGTGTGTATAGGAACTAGGACTTAGATTCGCAAACGGCCGTTTGTCTTAAACTTTCTTTCCCTTTCCTTTTTCAAAGTAGGGTTAGTTTAGTGGGTGCCCAGTTCTCTGTGGTAGAAAGAACGTCTACGCGTTTCGCCAATAGGCTTTATCAAGACGGATGATTTTAGTTGTTACACCGGCAGTTTAAAAAGCCCTCCATTCATTTCTATTGGTTGATAGGTACACTGTTTTGATAGGTGTTTTTTAGAAAGGTGGATTTCTCAAATGTCTTTAAGGTGGAATCTTTTTTTTTTAGCTTAAGTACCCTAAACTATGTAAAAGAAAAGTCATCTACTAAGAGTAAAATAAATTGATAAGGAAATAAAAATAAAAATATACCATAAAAAAGTAGGTCCAGGTTTCGATACCAAACAAAAAGCAGTGATCAGATTCTGACACCCAGGCAACGTACACCAGACACAGAAGTGTCAGAAGACCCGGTAAGCCCATCTGTATACAAAAATAACTGTTTTACAGACAAGTCTACAAATATTACAGAAAACAGCAAAAGACATTGTAACGATAAATGACCTATATAAATACAAATCCATAAAATCATAAAAAGAGACATTGTTGCTTTATGATTGAAAGACTAAGAAAACAACCGCTACAGCTGCGGCAACATATTAATTAAGGTGGAAAAGAGATAATTTTAATAGAAAGGTGGAATATACATAAACACTTGGTACATTGTATACTTTATTGTTTTAGATATAGAATTGTTTTAAACCCAGGGAGACGTCCCTAATATATAATACTGTGTGACACTTTTTAATTTTTTTTAAAATAAATGTATGTTTGATTAATTGTATTGAGGTCTCCAGACTATCTTATTTAGCTTTTAGCGCTCCTTTACTCCATATTATTTCAATACATTGTAATTTTATACGGTAATTATAGGGAAGATTACCTGTGAAGGAGCTTTAAGATTAGATTCCGGGCGCAGTCTCTTATTGATCCAATTTATAAACACACATCAGAGCAAGCTTATAGCTCTGCAGTCTCACTGTCAGCCCCATACACACATCAGAGCAAACTTATAGCTCTGCAGTCTCACTGTCAGTCATATACAAACATCAGAGCAAACTCATAGCTCTGCAGTCTCACTGTCAGCCATATACACACATCAGAGCAAACTTATAGCTCTGCAGTCTCACTGTCAGTCATATACAAACATCAGAGCAAACTCATAGCTCTGCAGTCTCACTGTCAGCCATATACACACATCAGAGCAAACTCATAGCTCTGCAGCCCCACTGTCAGCCATATACACACATCAGAGCAAACTCATAGCTCTGCAGTCTCACTGTCAGCCATATACACACATCAGAGCAAACTCATAGCTCTGCAGTCTCACTGTCAGCCATATACACACATCAAAGCAAACTCATAGATCTGCAGTCTCACTGTCAGTCATATACAAACATCAGAGCAAACTCATAGCTCTGCAGTCTCACTGTCAGCCATATACACACATCAGAGCAAACTAATAGCTCTGCAGCCCCACTGTCAGCCATATACACACATCACAGCAAACTCATAGCTCTGCAGTCTCACTGTCAGCCATATACACACATCAGAGCAAACTCATAGATCTGCAGTCTCTCTGTCAACTATATACATACGTCAGAACAAACTCATAGCTCTGCAGCCCCACTGTCAGCCATGTACACACATCAGAGCAAACTTATAGCTCTGCAGTCTCACTGTCAGTCATATACAAACATCAGAGCAAACTCATAGCTCTGCAGTCTCACTGTCAGCCATATACACACATCAGAGCAAACTCATAGCTCTGCAGCCCCACTGTCAGCCATATACAAACATCAGAGCAAACTCATAGCTCTGCAGTCTCACTGTCAGCCATATACAAACATCAGAGCAAACTCATAGCTCTGCAGTCTCTCTGTCAGCCATATACACACATCAGAGCAAACTCATAGCTCTGCAGTCTCACTGTCAGCCATATACACACATGAGAGCAAACTCATAGCTCTGCAGTCTCACTGTCAGCCATATACACACTTTAGAGCAAACTCATAGCTCTGCAATCTCTCTGTCAACCATATACACACATCAGAGCAAACTCATAGCTCTGCAGTCTCACTGTTAGCCATATACACACATCAGAGCAAACTAATAGCTCTGCAGTCTCACTGTTAGCCATATACACATATCAGAGCAAACTCATAGCTTGGCAGTCTCTTTGTCAGCCATATACACACATCAAAGAAAATTCATAGCTCTGCAGTCTCACTTTCAGCTATATACACACATCAGAGCAAACTCATAGCTCTGCAGTCTCACTGTCAGCCATATACACACATCAGAGCAAACTCATAGCTCTGCAGTCTCACTGTCAGCCATATACACACATCAGAGCAAACTCATAGCTTTGCAGTCTCTCTATCAACCATATACACACATCAGAGCAAACTAATAGCTCTGCAGTCTCACTGTCAGCCATATACAAACATCAGAGCAAACTCATAGCTCTGCAGTCTCACTGTCAGTCATATACACATATCAGAGCAAACTAATAGCTCTGCAGTCTCACTGTCAGCCATATACACACATCAGAGCAATCCAATAGTTCTGCAACCACTATGCCACTTATATACTCACACAAGATCAGAGCAATAGCTCTGCAGCAATCTGTCAGCAACCTACCCACATCATATCATACCCCTGGTGCTGCAGTGTATCAGCCACATACCCTCATCATATCATAACCCTAGCTCTGCATCTCCTCTGTTAGCCATATATTCACATCGGATTACACTCCTAGCTCTGCAGCCAGTCGGCCACATACCCACACCAGAACGGCTCCTCTGTTATCCGCTAATCCTATAAGCCATTCAACGCAGCCAATAGGATGAGAGCTACTGAAATCCTATTGGCTGATTTGAATAGCCAATAGGATTTCAGTAGCTCTCATCCTATTGGCTGTTCAAGTCAACCAATAGAATTTCATCCTATTGGCTGATTTGAATTTGAAGAATCAAATCAGCCAATAGGAATGCAAGGTACACCATTTTTAAACGGGTACCTTGCATTCAACTTCAGTGTACGGCGGTGATCGTATGAAGAGGACACTCCACGCTGGATGAAGATGTCACCGCATGGATGAAGACTTCTCGCCGCCTGAATGGAGATTTATATCCGGACTTCAGGAACCGTGAGTAGATTTTATTGGGTTTGTGTTAGGTTTTTTGGGTTTTTTTTTAGATTAGGGATGGGCACTGTAAAAGAGCTGAATACCCTTTTAAAGGCAGTAAAAGAGCTGAATGCCCTTTTAAGGGCAATGCCCATACAAATGCCGCTTTAGGGGCAATGGGTAGCTTAGGTTTTATTTAGACTTAGGTTTTTTATTTTGGGGGGGTTGGTGGGGGAGGTTACTGTTGGGGGGACTTTGTATTTTTTTCTAGGTAAAAGAGCTGTTTAACGTAGGGCAATGTCCTGCAAAAGGCCATTTTAAGGACTATTGGTAGTTTATTGTAAGTTAGGGAGTGTTTTTACTTTGGGGGGCTTTTTTATTTTATAGGGCTATTAGATTAGGTGTAATTTTTTTTATTTTTAATCATTTTAGTTTATTATTTTTTGTAATCTTAGAGTTTTTTATTATTCGTATTTGTAGTGGTTATTATTTTTTGTAATGTTAGATTTTTTTTATTTTTATGTATTAGGATTTTTTACATTTGTAATTTAGGTTTTTTACTTTTTCGTTGTGTTTTTTTAATCATGTAATTTAGGAATTTTAATTGGAAATTTTTTATATTTTATTAGAATAGTTTCGTTAGGTAGGTTAATTTATAGTTTAATCTTATTTTATTTTTTTATTTGACAGGTAAGTTTTTTTTTATTTTAAGATAGTTATATTGTAACTTTTAATTTAAAGTTAGGGGGGTGTTAGGTTTAGGGGTTAATAGTTTAATTTAGTGTTTTGTGATGTGGGGGGCCGGCGGTTTAGGGTTTAATAAGTTTAGTTTATTAGTTACAATCTGGGGGGCTGGCGGTTTACGGGTTAATAGGTTTATTAAGTGTCTGCGATGTCGGGGCCAGGGCCGTCTTTAATATTGACTGGACCCTGGGTGAAAATTTTCTTGCCCCCCCCCCATGCAATTTCGCTCTCCACCCCAACATCCCAAAAAACAACTAAATCAATTTTTTTTAATTATTACCCAGCAGTAGATCATCCACTGCTGAGCTAATCATTTAAAAAAATGAAATAAATTGCAATATGTGAAACTGGACCTAAGCAGTACTAATAAGTAAATAAATACATAAATTCCTCCACTGCGGATTCATTTAATATTCTTTTGAATGTGATTCTGGTGTCAGGTTAGCTGCTTAAAGATATTTAGGGCAGCCAACAGGAGCAAAGCAAGGTAAAGACTGAAGAGGAAGCATGGAGGTGCAGTATATGTTTACTGACTGGAACAGCAGAACTACTATGGGAAGCCGTAAAATCTGAGACAGAGAGAAAACAAAAACTAAAAATGTGTGAAGTATCAGCATGACATTATACATCAGCCACAGCAGCACATGTCACTTCTTTGCTAGGAACAAGTTCCCTCTCACCTTGCACTAGACAATGCTGCATGGGGAGGGGTGTGTGTGCACTCACTTATTCTTCCCACTGACACCTTTCAAAAAGCACTGTTCCCCTAACAAACTTCAGTTAGTTGATCTTAGGGCCACAGCAGAAAGAGCAGGGCTAAGGGGACCAGCAGACTGGATGCTGCCTGTCCAAGGCTGCATGGATACAGTGTAAGGTGAGTCACGCAGCCTCAAGACTGAAGAGAGCAGTGTATGCAGCTGCACAGATGCTCAAATCCTCACGTACCTGCCACTCCAGCTTTCTGCTGCATGCGCCTACAGTTAGCCCTACCCAGAAACAATCCCTACCACCAGAGCAGTTACCTGGTAACAGTGGTAACCCCAGTAGGACCTTTTATGATGCAGTGGGAATGGCTGGATGCCGAGTTAGGGCTTTGTATTCAGTGCTGCACAGTGCACATCTAAAACAGCACATGGCAATAGCTTGGCATATCACATGACACCGACACGGTCTGGCACAGTTTAAAAAATATATGTATATAAGCAGAGTACTTTTCACTGTGACAGTATTAGCACTCAATGTGTGTGTTCCTCATGTCTAATCAGCAGTCTGGTATGAACCATAAAAAAAAAATTTTTTTTTTTTTTTTAGGACTCTTGGGCCCCTCAACAGAAACTGGGCCCTGGGCAGCTGCCCCTTTTGCCCTGTGTTAAAGACGGTCCTGGTCGGGGCGGCGGATTAGGGGTTAATCATTTTATTTAGTGTTGGGGATGTGGGTGGATGGCAGATTAGGGGTTTAATAGGGCTATTATAGTATTTGTGATGCGGGAGGGTAGCGGTTTAGGGGTTAATAGGTAGTTTTGGGTGTTAGTGTACTTTGTAACATTTTAGTTATGAGTTTTGTGAAACACTTTTGTTTCGCTAAATCCATAACTACTGGTCTCAGATGGCGGAATGGATCGTGTCGGTATAAGCTGTAACGCTAGCATTTTACAACTTGTAAGACGGCGGTATGGAAAATCCTGCACTCAAAAGTCATTTTCTGAGTGCGGAATGGACGTTGCGTTACAGGCTAAAATGCTTGCGGTATAGCTATACCGCCGCGACTCTTAATATGCGTTACCGGCCATTCCATGCGCAATGGCCAATTTTTCAGCGGTTTAGTCGTACCACACCGTAACGCAAAACTCGTAATCTAGGCCTTTGTGATTTAAATTTGAAAACAGTACCATCTAGAGGCCAATTTTGAAAATTACACTTTACATGGCGCTAAGTGCTGAAAACTACAGATCTCAACCGAGGAGCCTTGTTTGCAGGGCTAGAAAACACATTTTAGAAATAATTAATCAGAACAATATTTACATCTATAAATATACATATATACCTGAAACAATAGAAACCTAATCAAACACAAATATTTACCTTGTTGTATTACAGAACAAAGAACATTGGTCACATAGATGGAACCTGTGTACAAATTTTGTGATAAAATTAATATTTTTTATAGTTTGTAACTAAAACAAAATTTATGCTTACCTGATAAATTACTTTCTCCAACGGTGTGTCCGGTCCACGGCGTCATCCATAACTTGTGGGAATATTCTCCTCCCCAACAGGAAATGGCACAGAGCACAGCAAAAGCTGTCCATATAGTCCCTCCCAGGCTCCGCCCCCCCAGTCATTCGACCGACGGACAGGAGAAAAAAAGGAGAAACTATAGGGTGCCGTGGTGACTGTAGTGTATAAAGAAAGAAATTTATCAAACCTGATTAAAAAACCAGGGCGGGCCGTGGACCGGACACACCGTTGGAGAAAGTAATTTATCAGGTAAGCATAAATACTGTTTTCTCCAACATTGGTGTGTCCGGTCCAGGGCGTCATCCATAACTTGTGGGAACCAATACCAAAGCTTTAGGACACGGATGAAGGGAGGGAGCAAATCAGGTTACCTAAACAGAAGGCACCACGGCTTGCAAAACCTTTCTCCCAAAAATAGCCACCGAAGAAGAAAAGTATAAAATTTGTAGAATTTGGCAAAAGTGTGCAGAGAAGACCAAGTCGCTGCCTTACATATCTGATCAACAGAAGCCTCATTCTTGAAGGCCCATGTGGAAGCCACAGCCCTAGTAGAGTGAGCTGTGATTCGTTCAGGAGGCTGCCGTCCGGCAGTCTCGTAAGCCAATCGGATGATGCTTTTCAGCAGAGAGGTAGCAGTAGCTCTTTGACCTCTCCTCTTACCAGAATAAACGACAAACAGAGAAGACGTTTGTCTGAAATCCTTTGTTGCTTCTAAATAGAACTTTAAAGCACGGACTACATCCAAATTGTGTAACAAACGTTCCTTCTTTGAAACTGGATTCGGACACAAAGAAGGAACAACTATTTCCTGGTTAATATTCTTGTTGGAAACAACTTTTGGAAGGAAACCAGGTTTAGTACGCAAAACAACCTTATCTGAATGGAACACCAGATAGGGTGGATTACACTGCAAAGCAGATAATTCAGAAACTCTTCTAGCAGAAGAAATAGCAACCAAAAACAGAACTTTCCAAGATAACAACTTGATATCTATGGAATGGAAGGGTTCAAACGGAACCCCTTGAAGAACTGAAAGAACTAAATTTAGACTCCAGGGGGGAGTCAAAGGTCTGTAAACAGGCTTGATCCTGACCAAAGCCTGTACAAAGGCTTGAACATCTGGCACAGCTGCCAGTCATTTGTGTAACAAGACAGATAGAGCAGAAATCTGTCCTTTTAGAGAACTCGCTGACAATCCCTTATCCAAACCTTCTTGGAGAAAGGAAAGGATCCTGGGAATTTTAATCTTACTCCATGAGAATCCCTTGGATTCACACCAACAGATATATATTTTACATATTTTATGGTAAATCTTTCTAGTCACAGGTTTTCTGGCTTGTACCAGAGTATCTATCACAGAATCCGAAAACCCATGCTTAGATAAAATCAAGCGTTCAATTTCCAAGCAGTCAGCTGGAGAGAAACTAGATTTGGATGTTCGAATGGACCTTGTACTAGAAGATCCTGTCTCAAAGGTAGATTCCATGGTGGAGCCGATGACATATTCACCAGGTCTGCATACCAAGTCCTGCGTGGCCATGCAGGAGCTATCAAAATCACTGAGGCCTTCTCCTGTTTGATCCTGGCTACCAGCCTGGGAATGAGAGGGAACGGTGGAAATGCATAAGCTAGGTTGAAGGCCCAAGGCGCCACTAATGTATCCACTAGAGTCGCCTTGGGATCCCTGGATCTGGACTCGTAACAAGGAACCTTGAAGTTCTGACGAGACGCCATCAGATCCATGTCTGGAATGCCCCATAATTGGGTCAACTGGGCAAACACCTCCGGGCGAAGTTCCCACTCCCCCGGATGGAAAGTCTGATGACTCAGATAATCCGCCTCCCAGTTGTCTACTCCTGGGATGTGGATCGCAGATAGGTGGCAGGAGTGATCCTCCGCCCATTTGATGATTTTGGACACCTCTCTCATCGCCAGGGAACTCCTTGTTCCCCCCTGATGGTTGATGTAAGCAACAGTCGTCATGTTGTCTGACTGGAATCTTATGAATCTGGCCTTTGCTAGTTGAGGCCAAGCCCTGAGAGCATTGAATATCGCTCTCAGTTCCAGAATGTTTATCGGGAGAAGAGACTCTTCCCGAGACCATAGACCCTGAGCTTTCAGGGAATCCCAGACCGCACCCCAGCCTAATAGACTGGCGTCGGTCGTGACGATGACCCACTCTGGTCTGCGGAAGCTCATTCCCTGGGACAGGTGATCCTGGGTCAGCCACCAACGGAGTGAGTCTCTGGTCTTCTGGTCTACTTGAATCACTGGAGACAAGTCTGTATAGTCCCCATTCCACTGCTTGAGCATGCACAGTTGTAATGGTCTTAGATGAATTCGAGCAAAAGGAACTATGTCCATTGCTGCAACCATCAACCCTACTACTTCCATGCACTGAGCTATGGAAGGCTTCAGAATAGAGTGAAGAACTTGACAAGCATTTAGAAGCTTTGACTTTCTGACATCTGTCAAGAAAATCTTCATTTCTAAAGAATCTATTATTGTCCCCAAGAAGGGAACTCTTGTCGACGGAGACAGGGAACTTTTTTCTATGTTCACCTTCCACCCGTGAGATCTGAGAAAGGCTAGAACAATGTCTGTATGAGCCTTTGCTTTGGAAAGAGACGACGCTTGAATTAGTATGTCGTCCAGGTAAGGTGCCACTGCAATGCCCCTTGGTCTTAGAACCACTAGAAGGGACCCGAGCACCTTTGTGAAAATCCTTGGAGCAGTGGCTAGCCCGAATGGGAGAGCCACGAACTGGTAATGCTTGTCCAGAAAGGCGAACCTTAGGAACTGATGATGATCTTTGTGGATAGGAATATGTAGATACGCATCCTTTAAATCCACAGTAGTCATAAATTGACCCTCCTGGATTGTAGGTAAAATCGTTCGAATAGTTTCCATTTTGAACGATGGCACTCTGAGAAATTTGTTTAGAATTTTTAAATCCAGAATTGGTCTGAAAGTTCCCTCTTTTTTGGGAACTACAAACAGATTTGAGTAAAACCCCAGACCTTGTTCCACAGTTGGAACTGGGTGTATCACTCCCATTTTTAACAGGTTTTCTACACAATGTAAGAATGCCTGTCTCTTTATTTGGTTTGAAGATAAGCGAGACATGTGGAACCTTCCCTTGGGGGTAGTTCCTTGAATTCTAGAAGATAACCCTGAGAGACTATTTCTAGTGCCCAGGGATCCTGAACATCTCTTGCCCAAGCCTGAGCAAAGAGAGAGAGTCTGCCCCCTACTAGATCCGGTCCCGGATCGGGGGCTAACCCTTCATGCTGTTTTGGTAGCAGCAGCAGGTTTCTTGGCCTGCTTACCCTTGTTCCAGCCTTGCATCGGTTTCCAAGCTGGTTTAGTCTGGGAAGCGTTACCCTCTTGTCTAGAGGCTGCAGAGTTGGAGGCCGGTCCGTTCCTGAAATTGCGAAAGGAACGAAAATTGGACTTATTCTTAACCTTGAAAGGCCTATCTTGTGGGAGGGCATGGCCCTTACCCCCAGTGATGTCTGAAATAATCTCTTTCAACTCTGGCCCAAAGAGGGTCTTACCTTTGAAAGGGATATTAAGCAACTTTGTCTTGGAAGATACATCCGCCGACCAAGACTTTAGCCAGAGCGCTCTGCGCACCACAATTGCAAACCCTGAATTTTTCGCCGCTAATCTCGCTAACTGCAAAGCGGCATCTAAAATAAAGGAATTAGCTAACTTAAGTGCGTGAATTCTGTCCATAACTTCCTCATACGGAGTCTCCCTACTGAGCGATTTTTCTAGTTCTTCGAACCAGAACCACGCTGCTGTAGTGACAGGAATAATACACGAAATAGGTTGAAGGAGGTAACCTTGCTGTACAAAAATCTTTTTAAGCAAACCCTCCAATTTTTTATCCATATGATCTTTGAAAGCACAATTGTCCTCAATAGGAATGGTCGTGCGTTTGGCTAGTGTAGAAACCGCCCCCTCGACCTTAGGGACTGTTTGCCATAAGTCCTTTCTGGGGTCGACCATAGGGAATAATTTCTTAAATATAGGAGCAGGGACAAAAGGTATGCCTGGCTTCTCCCACTCCTTATTCACTATGTCCGCCACCCGCTTGGGTATTGGAAAAGCGTTGGGGTGCACCGGGGACCTCAAGGAACTTGTCCATCTTGCACAATTTTTCTGGGATGACTAGATTGTTACAATCATCCAGAGTAGATAGCACCTCTTTAAGCAGTGCGCGGAGATGCTCTAATTTAAATTTAAATGTCACAACATCAGGTTCTGCCTGCTGAGAAATTCTTCCTGAATCAGAAATTTCCCCATCTGACAAAACCTCCCTCATTGCCACTTCATATTGGTGTGAGGGTATGACAGAAAAATTATCATCAGCGCCCTCCTGCTCTACAGTGTTTAAAACAGAGCAATCGCGCTTTCTCTGAAATGCTGGCATTTTGGATAAAATATTTGCTATGGAGTTATCCATTACTGCCGTCAATTGTTGCATAGTAACAAGCATTGGCGCGCTAGAAGTACTAGGGGTCTCCTGCGTGGGCAAAACTGGTGTAGACACAGAAGGAGATGATGTAGAACTATGTCTACTTCCTTCATCTGAGGAATCATCTTGGGCAACTTTACTATCTGTGACAGTACTGTCCTTACTTTGTTTGGACGCTATGGCACAATTATCACACATATTAGAAGGGGGAGATACATTGGCTTCCATACATACAGAACATGATCTATCTGAAGGCACAGACATGTTAAACAGGCTTAAACTGGTTAATAAAGTACAAAAACCGTTTTAAAACAAAACCGTTACTATCTCTTTAAATGTTAAACAGGGCACACTTTATTACTGAAAATGTGAAAAACTATGAAGGAATTATCAAATCTTAACCAAATTTTCACCACATTGTCTTAAAGCATTCAAAGCATTGCATCCCAAATTTCAGGCTGTTAACCCTTAAAATGTGGAAACCAGAGCCGTTTACAATTTTAACCCCCTTACAGTCTCAGCCCCAGCCTTTGCTGCGACTTCACCAATCCCAGGGGAGTATACGATACCAAATGAAGCCTTCTAGAAACCTTTTCAATGAATTCCAGACCCACACACATGCAGCTGCATGTACTGATCTCAAAAGTAACTGCGCAGTAATGGCGCGAAAATGAGGCTCTGCCTACTACAGAGAAAGGCCCTTCCTGACTGGGAAGGTGTCTAAACAAGTGCCTGGCGTAAAAAACGTTCCCCAAAGTTATAAAAGTGTGAAATTCAACTTCAAACTGTATATAATACCTTAATAAAGCAATCGATTTAGCCCATAAAAGTGTCTACCAGTTTATAGCCCATAATAAGCCCTTTATTCTGTTTGAGACTAAGAAAATGGCTTACCGATCCCCATGAGGGGAAAAATGACAGCCTTCCAGCATTACACAGTCTTGTTAGAAAAATGGCTAGTCATACCTTAAGCAGAAAAGTCTGCAAACTGTTCCCCCCAACT
Organism: Bombina bombina; assembly: GCF_027579735.1. Classification (NCBI taxonomy): domain Eukaryota; kingdom Metazoa; phylum Chordata; class Amphibia; order Anura; family Bombinatoridae; genus Bombina; species Bombina bombina. Next base: position 899,442,118 of record NC_069504.1, read on the forward strand.
GAAGTTCTCTCAGCTCAACAGTCCTGTGTGGGAACAGCAATCGATTTTAGTTACTGCTGCTAAAATCATACTCCTCTCATAAACAGAACTCTTCATCTCTTTCTGTTTCAGAGTAAATAGTACATACCAGCACTATTTTAAAATAACAAACTCTTGATAGAAGAATAAAAACTACAACTAAACACCACATACTCTTCACCATCTCCGTGGAGATGCTACTTGTTCAGAGCGGCAAAGAGAATGACTGGGGGGGTGGAGCCTGGGAGGGACTATATGGACAGCTTTTGCTGTGCTCTTTGCCATTTCCTGTTGGGGAGGAGAATATTCCCACAAGTTATGGATGACGCCGTGGACCAGACACACCAATGTTGGAGAAATGTAATTTAGTTAAAGACACAGTGTACACCAATTTTCATATAACTGCATGTAATAGAGACTACTATAAAGAAGAATGTGCACAGATACTGATCTACAAATCCAGTATAAAACCTTTTAAAAACTTACTTAGAGGCACCCAGTTTAGCACTGTTGGTGATGTTAGGCTGGGACACAGAGCAAAAGAGGCTGGGAAAGTAGGAAGAGCAGACACTCCCCCCTTCCTTGCCTATGAAAAGACAGATTATACAAACAGGAGCAAGCAGGAATCTGTAGACTTCAGTCTACATCTGATACTTTGGGGCGTGATTAGGAGTCTGAAAATCAGCAAAATGTTATTAAAAAAATAAGCAAAAGAAACTATACATTGCTACAAAACACTCCGAGATGGGCTATATAAATGGATCATCTGCAAAACATTTATGCAAAGAAAAATCTAGTGTACAATGTCCCTTTAAGGTACTTTCTTAAAGGGACACTAAATACATTCATGCACCTAACTCTAAGTATGGGTGTTGCCATTTTTGGAACTTAGGTGACACTTCAGTTCAGTTGCTGCACATGTGCAAATAGGTCAGCACAGGAATGCAGTGAAAGCTAGATTTCAACATGGCAGAACCCATGACTAGCAGGAGGCTGGGAATAACTTCAAAAGGATGCTCGAAATGTGCTGATAAATATTTCTCTGTTTCGTTTTGTTTTCATAGTTCGGCTGATTTGGGTAAGTCAGTCAGACAACGTTCTGTCCAAGTGTTTGAGGGCTTCACACAGTTAGATAAAGCAACGCCGAACATTCATGGTATTTAATACCTTTCTTATCAAAGTATAAAATGGCCCCTATTTATGAAAGTCTGGCGGACCTGATCCGACAGTACGGATCAGGTCCGCCAGACCTTGCTGAATACGGCACGCAATACGCTCGCCGTATTCAGCATTGCACCAGCAGCTCACAAGAGCTGCTGGTGCAACGCCGCCCCCTGCAGACTTGCGGCCGCCAGCAGGGGGGTGTCAATTAACCTGATCGTACTTGATCGGGTTGATTTCCGGCGATGTCTGTCCGCCTGCTCAGAGCAAGAGGACAGATTATGGAGCAGCGGTCTTTGTGACCGCTGCTTCATAACTGCTGTTTCTGTCGAGTCTGCAGGCTCGCCAGAAACACGGGGAATCAAGCTCCATTCGGAGCTTGATAAATATGCCCCAATATGTGAGTCCACCTGGTTTCTTATTGCAACTGTTTTAATTGAATGGTTTGCTTTACTTAAAGTGATTGTAAAGTTTCTAAGTCTACTGAACAGTATATACAATTAGCCTTCAAAACAGGGACACTTTCATTGATGACATTTATATCCCATTTTGTAATGGTAAACATCTCGCCGTTCCTCCGCACGCACCTCATACTTCATTTAGCTGAGCAAAGATGAATCCAGCTCCTTGCAAACGTTGTGTGCCCCACGAGCTGGACACCAAGTGGCACGCAACTCAGCTAAATGAAGTACGAGGTGGGGGCGGAGGAACGGCATAATGTTTACCATCACTAGATGGTAAATATTTTACAAATAAAGGGCCTTAAAAAATATCATCAATGAAAGTGCCCCTGTTTTGAAGGCTAATTGTATATACTGTTCAGTACACGAAGAAGCGTTACAATCACTTTACCAGTTTAGAGTGTCTCTTGAAATTTAAGATAGAAATGGGTGGAATCATCTGCTATATCTCTACACTAAGAACGTAAAACTTTAGAAATATTTAAATCAGTTCTCTCTATTTTGCATTAATGAATACATTACTATATCCCTTAAGCTTTTTATTAGCACAGATTTGAATTTATTATATTAATATATTGATTCCCAATTCATAACATTATTTATATTTATATACAGTGTAATATATTACCAGTAAGCAGTTTTATGGTGTTGTCACTTTATTTGCCAATTTTAATGACCATTAAAGAACTGTATAATCAACAAAAGCATAGTAAAAACTAATGTAATAGCACTTAATCTGACCTCACATCAGAGAGAGAATCAGAGAACATCTCTGATAGTAGACGTACTTTATTATGGAACACCAAAATAATACTACAACCTTTAAATGAATGGTAATATCGAAAATTAAACCACTCAGAAGAGGAGGTGACATTAATAAGTTATTGTTTAAGAGAGAGACTTATCAGATCTTTACTTTACATACAAGTTAACTGTATGGTTTTAATTCAGCCTATGATATAATTTATTTCTGGGAATGAAAAAAACTGACATTAAAATACTACATAAGAGCAGGATATATTTTTTTATATGCAGTGTGTGCAAGCAGGGATTTTCACATGGTACATGGTAGATTTTATAATCCACCTTAAAAAAGTTTCACTTAGTGATTAATGCAGATCTGAACAAGCATATTCTTACTTCATTTGTATGACAAAATTGTGGGAGAAATATTAGCATATATTACAGTATGTGTTTATTGCATATGCCGTGAGATGTTAGTAAATGCCATAAGTTGTGTATTATCAGATTCATTTATTAAACTATTAAGGCATGTCCCCCTTTAAATTTAGCAACTTAGAAGTCATATATAATAGATAAACCAATAGAGACAAGATGGTCTGTGTTTTTTATTATGGTTCACGTTTGTGAGTAAGGCTTTTTACCAAAACATGTAAGATGCAACCTCATCCTTTGGTTTTAATGGATGTGACAATAAAGTTTGCCTTTAATATGTGCCGGCAGGGCCGCCACTAGAAATTTTGGGGCCCCTGACTTAACCATTGATCAGGGCCCCCCCCCCCCCTCCTTTGACATGTGCAATTTTTGACCAAGTGACTAAAACGTATATGCACTTTATTCTTAAGTGTCTATTTAAACTTGGAAATGTTGTAAAGGTAGTAACATACACTGAAACACACACACACACTCACACATAAGGATTCACATATAGACACTCAAACAGACACTTAGTACTTGTTTACATTGACCTGACAAGTAATGAGGTAAACTACAGTTTTGTAAAAAAAGGAGATTTAGAAAACAAAATATGGAGTTCTGATTATCTTTTTGTAAAGGAAGATGCCAACTAAATGATGACAACAGCATGCAGTGGCTGAAAGGAAGGACCCTGAACTGCCTAAACAATAATTTAAAGGTTAAATGGTAGATTGGTGACTTCCGGAAAGGTCTCATAAGTCTAAAAGTCTGTAGAAAGATGTGAATAATCAGTAGTAAGGTCAAAATGTCCTAAAAAGGAACATACAATGGACACCCACACACAAACTCAAACTTGCACATACACCCAAGGAAACACCAACAGAGACAGCCTCAGAAAGCACACAAGACATACACACACACACAGAGACACCCACAGAAAATACACACCCTCACAGAGACATCCACAGAAAACACAGACATACATACACACACACACACACACTCACAGAGACATCCACAGAAAACACAGACATACACACCACCCTCACAGAGGCATCCAGAGAAAATACAAAAAGACAAACACACGCCCACCCTCACAGAGACACCCATAGAAAAAGCTCAAAGACATATGCACACAACCAAGACATACATAAACACCCTCACTGAGACATCCACAGAAAACACACAAAGACATACACACCCTCACAGAGACACCCACAGAAAATACACACCCTCACAGAGACATCCACAGAAAACACAGACATACATACACACACACACTCACAGAGACATCCACAGAAAACACAGACATACACACCCACCCTCACAGAGGCATCCAGAGAAAATACAAAAAGACAAACACACACCCACCCTCACAGAGACACCCATAGAAAAAGCTCAAAGACATATGCACACAACCTCACAGACATCCACAGAAAATGCACAAAGACATACACACCCACCCTCACAGAGATACCAACAGAAATAAAATACATACACACTTATAGAGACATAAACCAAAGCACAAAGACATAAGCACAGACACCCACAGAAACACTCACAGGAGGAAACATTTATGCACCTTGCATCCCCTAAATCAACAGTGTGTGACATGCATGATAAAAAAAAATGCAGAAATTAAGAGATCACTTTTTAAAGAATCATATTTGTAAATGTGCAAACAAAAATAATTCTGTGAATTCAAAATTGTACATTAATGATCTGGGTAGATGGCTAGATGAAGAAAAGTACTTTTAAAAGGTTGACATATGTTTGTTTGATATTTTCCCCATTTTCCCCAACCAAGAGCACCACTTCAAATATAGTATACAAATGTTCCCATCTGTCAGCTGTACTTGTGGATTTTGAAAATGCTGTACTCTATATGGTCTTGGTGGAACCATAAGCTGTGGTTCTCATACCATTAGATCTGGTTAAATGCAGGATTTAAGCTTGTTGGTATGCATTTCAAAATTAAGTCAGCTGTAGAGTAAACTGTACAGTTTTAAGTTAACCTGTCTCATTTCCAACACTGAGCAATCTTAGTCTGAGAGTATAACATGTTATGCAGATGTAAAAATCTTAGATAAAATGCCTCTTTGTATCTGAAAAGTCCTTGCATAAAGGGGCAGTAAACTGGAATGCAATATATATAATTTGTGTATTGAGGAGGAAACATTTCTGCATGGTTTTAAATATAGAATTTCTACAGCATTGTCAAATAATCATGAATACACTGCTGCTAAAAAAAATTGTGTTTTTATGGACCCCTGGCCCCACCATACAACTACTACCACACTGAAGTTACAATCTTAAATTGCACAAAGAAATAAAAAACATTTGCTAAGTAATTCCTACCTCCTCTGCAAATGAAAGTGATCAGCCGTCTGACTCAGGCACACACTCTACAAACAAAGTGCCAAGTCTGTCTCACACTGTGCATAGTGGTTTGGTGCACACTCAGAAATCCTCTCAAATGCTAATACTTTACTCCTTGTAATAACATTTCCCATGCTCAATTAGCACTCTGCTGTAGTACCCACTGGTGGCTGCCAAAATTTAATTTTTTTTTTTTTTTTTTTTACTTCTTGCCTCATGGGGCCCCCCTAGCCCATTGGGCCCCTGACAGGAGTCACCCCTGTCACCCCCTGATGGCGGCCCTGTGTGCCGGCTGCATTTATATTAGAAAAGCAGCTATTTCAAATGACAAAATAATGAATTATTTACCCTGATGAAATGGGATTTATAACAAATAGAGAGGCCCCTGTCAGTATACTGAGAATTATAGAGCTGATCAATGTGGCTCATAATAATAGAGTGCCTTTTTTGTTTCTATTCAACAGATTGGATTAGAGTTATATGCTGGCATTTTTACAGGAAATATAGATTACAGATTCTTAGAAGCAATTAAAGTTATTACTTTTACTCCAACACAACAGCCATCCTTCAAATAGCAGGATGCCAGTCTAAAACCATTAATATTCATAACGGTACAAGACAGGGATGTCCTCTGTCCACCCCTCCTTTCTTTTGTAAAATGATGATGGTTCACAGTCCTCCATAACATATGGGATATATTTCCCACCACTAAGAGGAGGTCAAGAACCCAACCCATATCAAAGCTTAAAATCCCTCCCACCTCCCAACTCTCTCTTAGTTTTATTCTTGGTCTCGTAGAGGTTGTTCCAGCTTTTTGCTTATGGATTTAAATTTAGAATCTCAGACCAATGTGAGACCCAGAGTCCCTGGGAATTATCATTCACAATGAACACATTAGAGAAACTTCACAGCAGCTGAGTAATACAGGGATATAGGAATACCCTGTTACGTGCACAGTATTTCCCCAGGGGACTTAAGTCATAACTACCCTTATGTCATGGGGACTCATCCTTAGCCTCCCCCTGAGGGACACAGGTAATTCCTAATTCAATCCTCTTCGGTACCAAATACCTGCACTGAATGGGCTCTCTACTGGCTACTGTTGCAGCTGCATTGACAAGGATTTGACATGCCTGGTAAGCCAGTGAAGGGTTGCTGCGTAAGGTAAGGGACTTTACATAGCACACACACAGCCCAGAGGCTATTTCGAGGTACTCTGACACAGGAAACAGCATAGCCAGGGGACTTCACTTGCTCTCCTCATGACACACTTTTTACTGTTTATCAGGTCCCTACCTACCCTATTCTTATCAGAGACATAACCAGGTAACACTGTCGCCCTTCACAGCCCTCTGGCAGCGCTGGGGAAATATTTATGGCACCTTTTAGAAAACAGGTGCCTGGCCCTTTATGAATCCCGCTGACTGCTAAGTGCAGTAAAAATCAATAGAGGAAACTCTGGTTAGGTAGGGGAGCATGATTTTATGAGGGAAAATATTTATTATGCTTGGTGCACTTTATATAATTATATTACACTCACAATGGCTTTGAAGCCTTCTCTGTGGTACTGGCTTTTCTCCTGGTGGTCGTCCTGCCCCCTCAGCTTCCTATTCGTTACTAGACAGAAATCAGCTCAGGAATCTATAGGGCAGTCATTTCTAAAGTGTCTAAGCACTTCCCCTTACTGGAGCTGCCAGCGAGTTACTTCGGGTAGTCCGGAGCATGTAATGCAGTTTCAATAAAAGTGTCAAGGAGTTATTAAAGCTTAGTGTAGAGTTTTCTCTACCAATTGTATTGTTACTGTTTGTTGTATGTCTAGTGTTTATACATACTATGGAACAAAAGGAATTTGTCCCCACTAATATTTAGATTATCACATTAGAGGAATCATTTACTGATAACCCTCCCTGTACATACATTTCATGTCTTTTACAAGCTTGTTCCGCCATGTCATGTCAAAACACACTAGGCAAGATTACATGTCGTGCGTTATGAGTTTTCTGCACACAATATGGTCTTTTCGCAATCAATTTCCGTTGCGCAGCTATTACAAGTTTTGAAAAATCGCGAAATCCTTTCCGCGCTCGAAGAGCTGTAGTTAACAGTTTTGCACAACATAAAAATATCACGTAATATTTCAATAATACATTACAAACTACAATTACACTGATATTAACACTGTCTAATAAAAAAAAAAAAATATTGCACAAAAAGTTATAAGGGCTCAAAGATACGAGATCTCGGGTGTTAGAAAAAAAAGCAGATGCAGGGATTTTACATTGACATACATACATAAACATAGAGAAACATAGATTTATATCTATAGACATATGTTTAACTATCTGCAGAAAGAACAGGACACAAACAGGAACTGCTTTTAGCTCCTGTGCTTTGCAGCACTGCTTCACATCAGGCAGATCTTTTCAAATAGCGCTGTGCTCTGGCTGCACTGTGTAATTTTTCCTTAATACACTGCAGCCAGAGGGCAGTGCTGTTTGAAGAAAACAGTCCAATACAGAGTAGCGCTGCAACGTGGCTGCGTATTGATTGATGACTGTCTCTCAGGGATTTTTTTCAACACTGCCCCTTAGTATTTCCTTATATTCAAAGCTGTGACTTCTTAATGTAAGCTGTTCTTGTGAGCAATGCACCTTTTTATTACTACGTTTTTACCTTATAATTATGTGATGTTAGACCAAGAGCAAAAGAAACAAATGTATTCAAGAGACATTTAAATAAAACTTCAATTTCCAGTTTGCAAAAAAAGCCATCAAATATCTAGGTGTATACATACTCTCAAACATTAACTTTATATAATCTTAACTATGTACCCATGTTTCAACATCTTGAAAGAAAAATGTCTAAATGGGCAAAATATCTCCTTCTATGGTCGGATGTCATTTCTTAAATGTCCATAATGCCAAAGCTTCTCTTTCTCTTTAGGTCGTTGCCTATAGCGATTAAACATAAAGACCTAACCAATATACAGAGGGAAATACTATTATTCATCTGGAACTTCAAAAAAACTCATGGATTTAACTGCATATTTAAATACAGCCAAACTGGATCAGACTTCTCTTTGGAATAATATGGATGACAATATTTGATGTGTGAAATTAGAAATGGATATGCTGACCAATATATAGGATCCTATGGTCGGATAAAACTCTTAGGCCACAATCCTTGAAGAAATACACTGCAATCTCGCATTCCTTTTTTGTTTGGGACTCACTAACAAAGAAATATCCTTTACTATCTATCGGCCAGATTACGAGTTTTGCGTTATGGGTGGCTCGGTACTAACTTGCAAGTTATTTTCACCGCTCACCTCCCTATAGCGCTGCTATTACAGGTTTGCAAAAACCCAGTGTTAGTGGGCAATATGGCAGTGTTGAGCTGATTGGAACAGCCAATAGAATGTGAGCTCAATCCTATTGGCTGATTGGATCAGCCAATAGGATTTTTTCACCTTTAATTCCGATTGGCTGATAGAATTCTACCAGCTAATCGGAATTCAAGGGATGCCATCTTGGATGACGTCCCTTAAAGGAACCTTCATTCTTCAGTAGCCATCAACAGAAGAGGATGCTCCACGCCGGATGTCTTGAAGATGGAGCCGCTCCGCGTCGGAAGGATGAAGATAGAAGAAGCTGTCTGGATGAAGACTTCTGCCCGCCTTGAGGATGACTTCTTGCCGCTTGGATGAAGACTTCTCCCGGCTTCGTTGAGGACTTCTGCTCGCTTGGATAAAGACTTCTCCCGGCTGGATGAGGATGTTCGGTCTTCAAAAACTGTAAGTGGATCTTCGAGGGTTAGTGTTAGGTTTTATTAAGGGTTTATTGGGTGGGTTTTATTTTTAGCTTAGGGGTTTGGGCAACAAAACAGCTAAATGCCCTTTTTACTGGCAATGCCCATCCAAATGCCCTTTTCAGGGCAATGGGGAGCTTAGTTTTTTTAGATAGGATTTTATTTGGGGGATTTGGTTGTGTGGGTGGTGGGTTTTACTGTTGGGGGGTTGTTTGTATTTTTTTACAGGTAAAAGAGCTGATTTCTTTGGGGCAATGCCCCACAAAAGGCCCTTTTAAGGGCTATTGGCAGTTTAGTTTAGGCTAGGTTTTTTTTTATTTTGGGGAGCTTTTTTATTTTGATAGGGCTATTAGATTAGGTGTAATTAGTTTAAATATTTGATCATTTCTTTTTTATTTTGTGTAATTTAGTGTTTATTTTTTTTTGTAATTTAGTTAATTGTATTTAATTAATGTAATTGATTTAATTGTAGTGTAAGGTTTGGTGTTAGTATAAGACAGGTTAGGTTTTATTTTACAGGTACATTTGTATTTATTTTAACTAGGTAGCTAGTAAATAGTTAATAACTATTTACTAACTAGTCTACCTAGTTAAAATAAATACAAAGTTACCTGTTAAATAAAAATAAAGCCTAAGCTAGCTACAATGTAACTATACATTATAATGTAGCTTGCTTAGGGTTTATTTTACAGGTAAGTATTTATTTTTAAATAGGAATTAGTTAGGTAATGATAGTAATTTTTATTTAGATTTATTTTAATTATATTTAAGTTAGGGGTGTTAGGGTTAGACCTATGGTTAGGTTTAGGGGTTAATAACTTTAGTATAGTGGCGGCGGTGATGTTGGGGGCGGCAGATTAGGGGTTAATAATATTTAACTAGTGTTTGCGATGCAGGAGTGTGGCGTTTTAGGGGTTAATATGTTTATTATAGTGGCGGCGATGTCTGGAGCGGCAGATTAGGGGTTAATACATTTATTTTAGTGTTTGTGATGTGGGAGGGCCTTGGTTTAGGGATTAATAGGTAGTTTATGGGTGTTAGTGTACTTTGTAACACTTTAGTTATGAGTTTTATGCTACAGATTTGTAATGTAAAACCCATAACTACTGACTTAAGATGGCGGAATGAATCTTGATGGTATAGGCTGTACCGATCACTTTTTGGCCTCCCAGGCAAAACTCGTAATACCGGCGCTGTGGAAGTCCCATTGAAAAAGGACTTTTTGAAAGGTGCGGTAGCTAAGTTGCGTTACGGCCAAAAAAGTGTGCGGTACAGCTATACCTGCAAGACTCGTAATAGCAGCGGTAGTGGAAAAAAAGCGTTATGAGGCTTTTTCACTCATAACGCAAAACTCGTAATCTAGCCGTATGACAGATAACGCTTGAGCACTTGAAGTGCAAACAATCCGCTTAAAGGGAAACTCAAGTCAAAATAAAACTTTCATGATTCAGATAGAACAGCAATTTTAAACAACTTCCCATAAACTTCCATTAATAAAATGAGCAGTCTTTTTATATTTACACTTTTTGAATCACCAGCTCCTACTGAGCATGTGCACGAATTCACAGAATCTACATATATGTATTTGTGATTGGCTGATGGCTGTCACATGATGCAGTGGGAGTGGAAATAGACATAACTGAAATTTGTCAGAAAAAAATCTACTACTCATTTGAAGTTCAGACAAAGGGGCCGATTTACCATGCTGCGAATGTAGTGGTTTCCGTGCGAGCCTTCATGCTCGCCGAAAACAAAAGTTAAGAAGCAGTGATAAGCAATGATATTGATGCAATTTATCGATGTCGGGTGGACATGATCCGCTACAGCGGATCATGTCTGCCCAACACTTGATAAAACGGCCCCTAAGTGCTATTGCATTGTCTTTTTATCATACATTTGTTGATTATGTAAATCTACTGTATTTATTGATCCTTTAAGTAGTGAAGTTCTTAATTTAGTTCTGTGCTTACTATTTCATTAAAATGTAAGCATAAACATACACACACATTTATATATATATATATATATATATATATATATATATATATATATATATACACATACATACATACACACGCCTTTGAACCCTTCCCAGTTCTGCCCCTTGTTATATTCCCTATTCCATTAAAGGGACATTAAACACTAAGTACATGCTAGATAGAATGATGCATTCGAAGAAAAGATTAGTCCATGACTAACATGTAGATGTCTTTTTTAAAGTTTCATTAGTTGTTTAAAAAGTGACAAAATAGGTATGCTCTGATAGTAGATGTGTGGTTCCTGTGGAGGAGGAGCAAGCAGGTGAAGCTGAGCTCCAATCTCCAGTCCCACAGCTGCTGGCGGTGTTTTTCGCGCCTCTCCCTAAGCTGGGATCTCGCTCTTAGGACAGTAATCAACACCACTCAAGAAACCCCTACAGCGGCACTACATCCCGCTGAGCAATCAAGCAAGCTGCTAGCAATACGCTATATCCAGTCTTATATGAAGATATCTAAGCACCGCTCCTATACCTAACTATGCTGAGAATGCCTAAGTCACTGCATATCGGCTTTTCCATTTAAAGGCAAAAGAGAAAAAACTGTATGTACTGGCATATACTCAAAAGTTACCTAACTGCATACCTGGAGCTCCCTGAAAGGCTACTCCCTCACTCCCGTCACTTCGAATCCTCACACCTGTATCCTCCTTCCCACCTGTGTAGGTAGACGACTCCTTGCAGCGGACTTCAGCCGGACTGTGAACATACCTGGAGCTCCCTGAAAGGCTACTCCCTTACTCCTGACACTTCGAATCCTCACACCTGTATCCTCCTTCCCACCTGTGTCGGTGGGCGACTCCTTGCAGCGGACTTCAGCCGGACTGTGAGCGGGCATCTTTTCCCCTGCTTCGCAATTGCTGTGGGACCGGACCTGGCTTCTGGTGGCGCCCCCCCCCCCCTCTCCCACCGGTGCTGCGTGAGAGGGGACAAGGGGATCTTGTAAAGGCACTGAAAGGCGGAAAACAACCTGGTTTGGGAACCGGCCTCACGAACTTGCCGCTGGGGTCCCTCCTCCCTCCTCTCCTACTGCTGCCACGCGAGTGGAGGTAGACTACGGCAATCGAGAAGGAATGGTGCGAAGGAACTTCCTGGAAGCACGATAAGCAAGCGAGTCCCCTGGCAGAAGCTATTTGAGAAGGATTTACGGCAGGCAACACAGTGGTGAAGGAGGTGGTGAGTTTGATAAACTGTTACTGGGAGAGGGCACAGGGAGAGACTCCTTACTTGGGGACTATTGCTGTGGAATATTAAGCTTTAAAGGAAAAGATAAAGAGAGAAAGGTGATAGAAGGCAGGGGGAAAGAAAAAAGGAAAAAACAAGCTCCACGAATTAGGCTACCTGAAGGAGCTTCAAGGAAAACGGAGGAAATTAAGCTACAAAAATAACTATTTGCTGAAAACAATAGTTAGATAAAAGACTCATACAAGAGCATAGAACTGCATGATATCAAGCTAGAAGGAAAACTAGCAATTAATAAGGATAATTTTTGGGTTTTTCTCTTTTTGTTGCTTCTACTATTGTTATATTCTTTCCTCCTTCTCTCTTTTTTTGGTGTAGGCCATCTGAGCTAAAGTCATAAAGTGAATCAAAAAGAGGAAGCTAAGGCTATTTTAGCTCATTGGGATAAGTTTTAAACAACTTTACTTAAGAAATGAGTTTGCCATACTGGTTTTGTATGACATTTTTTGCAGTAGAGGCGAAATTTTGTGTTTTCTGTGTTTTTTCCTTCTTTAGTTGCTATATCCTATGTCAGAAAATTTAACTTAGCTCTTACATAAAATGAATTCTTGAGATGTTTTGTAAATAATAGGCAAAAATGTATTGGATCAAAAGCTGAAATATTTTAGAATGTTTTTTTTTTTTTTTGTCTCTCACTGGAAACAAAGTAGATTGTTACACACTTGATACAAGTATCATTACATAGGGAGACGCAAGAGGTTACTGTTTGATCTAATATAGAGACTGGCTTTCTTAGAGAACGGATCACATTATCCTAAGCTGCTCCAGGGAAGAATATTTAGGCATACACTCTGAAAGGCTTACTGCTGCACTTTATATAAGAATAACTCAAAGAAAATAAATAAAGCTAACTACTTAAGAACTGATTAAAGAGCCCCTTTACTGCTTATGAGCCAGGATTCTTTGGAGATTTTGGCTTCAGGGGCTTATACATTTCTTTTTTTTCTTTTTCCCTGTTTTTTTACTTTCTATTTTGACAATTTTATTGGTCTCAAGAGAAATAATCTCTTTTATTTTTATTTTTTTTTCTCTTAACTGCAACATTACTACCTCTGGTAAACTTCATAACTTAAATCGGAGCAGTGAAGAAAATAAAACTGCAACTGAGATAAATATAAAAGAGGCTTAATTATAAACTATTTTCTATTGATAAACAAAAAAAAAAAATAATAATAAGCCTCGTAGAAGGGAGACTAGTACTATAATCTTGGGATTTAATTATTTAAAGAATAAAAGCTCTAAAGATCTAAAATTTAGAAATCAGAAGAAACTTCTACTAGAGCAATAGCTCTTTGTTTTCACATAAACTTGCATCACCTTACAGCTGTAGCAAGGGGGAAAGAATAAAAACTGTTTTTTCTCTTTTTTTTTTTTTTTTTTTTTTTACACAACTCACTTAAGGTATAACGTATACCTCACGAAAGCAACTTAGCATCACTTTTTTGACTATAGGCACAAGTCATCACCTTCTATACGGATAAACATCCTTACAACCACTCCAGTAGCTCACATTCCGTGAATTTTCACCAGAATCACCTCATATATCACCCACACCTTCAAGACCCAGGAAGGGGTCTCCCCCCCCTTTTTTTTTTTTTTTTTTTTTTTCTTCACAAATACACTATAACCTCACACAAAACCATCACTTACTCACATGGACAAATACCTTCACAATCACTCGAAAAACTCCCCTCTAGCTATGGCAGGAAGACAGAGAGATAAAAAAAACAAAGCGACCTATGAAACCTCAACAGAAGGGCACACAGCTGTTTCTAATTTTTCCCAAGGGGAATCATTAGACATCCAAACCATAGTAAGCAAAATCTCCGATGCCTTAGCTCCTAAATTTGAGGCCTTAAAAGTAGAGATTAAGCAAGATATAGAATCCTTAAAAAATGAGGTAAAACAATTTTCTCAGAGGCTCTCTGAAGCGGAGCAAAGGATCTCAGATCTAGAGGACACCAATATGACCTATAAAAATAGTCTAGATGCCATAAACATAACAGTCTCCAAAATGCAGAGTAAAATTGAAGATCTGGAGAACAGATCTAGAAGGAATAATCTGAGAATCATCGGAGTTCCTGAGGAAAGACAATATGAGAACTTAGATAAATTTCTTACGGAGACACTACCCAGACTACTCCAAATTCCAGACTCTTACCCTAAGATAGTAATTGAAAGGGCCCACAGGATAGGCACACCCATACCAAATAAAAACAACCTGAGACCAAGGCCTATAATTGCTAAGGTTCTGAATTTCCAGCATAAAATTGCAATTCTTCAGGCTTTTCGCAAGCATCAACCTATTTTACTAGGTGATGTAAAAATTCTTATCTTTCAAGATTACTCTGCAGAAGTAGCATCAAGAAGAAGGGAGATTGCCCCAATATGCTCAAGGTTTATAAACCAAGGTATACGGGCAACATTACTGTACCCAGCAAAATTAAAAATACAAAGGGAGGGATGCACATTCTTTTATGACTCAGCTCAGGATGCAGCTAAATTTTATGAGGAGATATTCCCTTCGGGAAATGGTTAAAAATAAATAAATTAAATCTAGATAAATTTGACACTTTCTCTACTGTATATTGAATAGGATATTAGAAAATAAAGGAAAGGAGGGAAGTTGGGGTAAACTCCCTCTAGCAGCTTGTTCAGAATGGGATAAGGGTACATGTATAATTGTAAATATGTGTCTTTTTTTGTCTTTTTTTTCTCTTCTTTTTTTGCAATGTCCTTTGTCTTACGTCTGGGTTTTTTTTTTTTTTTTTCTTTTTTTTTTTCTCTCTCCCCTCCCAATACTTTAGTATCTTCAAGTCTATATGGATATTGATAACAAATTTAAATTAATTTCCTGGAATATAGGAGGCCTTACCTCACCCATTAAACGGAAGGCGATATTAGCTTTTCTGAGGAAGAATTATGCTGATCTCGCCTTTCTTCAAGAAACTCATTTAAAAGCTGAAGAGGTACTTAAATTAAAAACCTCTTGGGTTAAAGATGTTCTGTTTTCTGCTTCCTCTAACAGAAAGAGCGGAGTGGCGATCCTCCTGGGGAAAAAACTCTCTTACGAGATTATACACGTAGATACAGATCAAGAAGGAAGGTACATAATTGTAAAGATTAAAATTAATAAAACTCTTTATACTTTCTGCAATGTTTATGCCCCAAATGTTTTCAATTCCTCATTTTGGGATATTCTTCAAAACAGGCTCATGTCATGTGCAGAAGGCTACCTAGTTCTGGGTGGTGATTTTAATATGGCCCCAAAGCATCCTCTAGACAGACTCAGGCAGAGCTCCTACACTATAAAAACCAAAAGAGATAATTTGGAAACAAAGTTATTTAATAAAATTTCAAATAATTTGAAGATCTCTGACATCTGGAGACTGCAAAACCCTGAGGCTAGAGATTTTACTTGTCACTCAAGGGCCCATAAATCGCTATCGCGGATAGATCTTTTCTTGCTCGATGATAGGCTTTTTTCTAACGTAATCGCAGAAATTTCCCCAATCACCATTTCGGATCATGCACCGATTTCTCTGCACTTTCAGTTAAGTCCTTCCCCCTCAAGAAAGACGGGCTTTCGGTTTCCTCGGTACCTAGCTACAGACATTAAGTTTAAAAATTGGCTTATATCCAAATACCGTGAATTCACGCTATTTAATTCTGAGTACAGCACTAAACCTGCTATCTTCTGGGAGTCAGCCAAGGCGGTTATGCGAGGTGAAATTTTAGCATACACCATAGCCAGGACAAAAAAACTTAAGGTAAGAGAAAAAGAATTACTAAAATCAGTCACAAACACTTATAACCAATATATCCTATCGAAATCACCTGAGAACTGGTTGAGGTATACAAATGCGCTACGAGAAAGAGATTCATTTCTTCTCTACCAATCATCTCAGAAAGATCTAAGGATGCAGGCGAAATTGTATCGCTTTGGCAGTAAAACTGGGAAGCTTCTGGCAAACCTGGTTAGCCGCGATAGGGCTTCTCCCTTAATAAGTTCACTACATCATGAAGGCAAAATCTATAAGACATCTGAGGAAATCCTCGGCATCTTTACTGATTATTATAAAGCCATCTATGCACATAAGACCTCCAATTTTAAACAAAGGGAGGAATTCTGGGGGAAAATTCAATTCCCAAAGCTAACTTCTCAAATGCTCGACCAGATCTGTGCCCCAATAACAGAGACTGAAATATCGGCTTCAATTAAAAAGCTTACCCTTAATAAAACACCGGGACCAGATGCCCTTCCAAATGAATTTTATAAGATCTTAATGCCTGAAATAACACCCCACTTAACTTCACTTTTTAACGATCTTTACATTAAAGGCAACACCCCTTCCCCTGATTTCGTGGCGTCATTTACTTCTCTTATTCTCAAACAGGGTAAAGACCCAGCTGAAAAAGAGTCTTACAGACCAATCGCGCTTCTCAACACGGATTACAAACTTCTGTCATCAATTCTGGCACATAGGCTTCAATTTCACCTGCCTATTATTATACACAAGGACCAAGCTGGTTTTTTGAAGAAACGCAATTCTTCGGCCAAAATAAGAGAAGTGTTTCTTGTAATAGGCTACTTTAAAACAGGGGAGGGGCAGCGGGAGGTGGCTAGAGAGGGTACCCCTGACCTGTCAATTATTTCAATAGACGCAGGTAAGGCATTTGACTCTGTTCATCATGACCATATAGCATTCACCTTACAACAATTTGGCTTGACAGGCCATTTTTTGACCTTTTTTAATAACCTATATAAGAATGCCTATACGAAAATATTAGTTAATGGTTCCCCTACTCAGGCTATAAAATTGGAAAAAGGTACGAGGCAGGGGTGCCCTCTCTCCCCGCTTCTATTTGATCTTGCCATTGAACCTCTTGCATGTCAAATCCGTCAGCAAATCGAAGGGATTAAGATTAATAGGAAAATCTTGCAAACTGCACTTTATGCTGACGACGTATTAATATATATGTCAAACGCACAAAGAAACATTCCAAAGCTCCTCTGTATAATTGAAAAATTTGGATCCTTCTCAGGCTACAGTGTCAACTCTGCAAAATCAGAGCTTCTCTGGATTAAACAAACCCAAAACTCACCTATATCTATTCCTTTTAAAGTTGTTCAGGATTCTTTTAAATATTTAGGTATTTGGATATCGGCCAATCCGGACAACTGGTACTCATTGAACATCCTTCCGGTCTTAGCTAGTGTTAAGGAAGTGCTAAAAAATTGGCAAAACCTCCCATTGTCATTGTCGGGCCGCATAGCTCTGTACAAAATGTCGCTCCTCCCCAGGATTCTCTATGTTCTTCAGAACACCCCCCTGCTTCTCAAAACAAAAGATGTTGTCTCATTCAACTCTGCCTTAAGAATATTTATTTGGCAGAAGAGAAAACCCAGAATTTCGTTAGCTAGACTAGTTTTACCCAGAGACCAGGGAGGATTTTCCCTCCCTGATCTTCGTTTATACAACCAAGTATTCCTGGCACGAATCATGGCAGATTGGTTCACTAATAGTAATTACATTACAAATGGGGAACTGGAGAGTAACATGGTATATCCCTATTCACTGGTAGCACTGACTCATTGTAACAGTAAAACAATTCCTATTGAAATAAAGAAGTTGAGCTCCATTTATAATCCTATATCCACTTGGAGAAAGATTGGTCTGGCTCTTCACATAAACACTGATGTCTCAGGACATGTCCCAATACTGAACAATCCTCAGTTTATAGCAGGCGTTCAGTCTGCTGTATTTTCCAAATGGGCATCACTAGGCCTGGTTAAACTCGAACAATTATTAGATCTCGAGAGGAGATGCATTAAATCTTTTGATTCTCTCAAACAGGAGTTTGCTATTCCTAATAAAAACTTCTTCGCCTATTTACAGGTGAGGCACTTCGCTCTTAAGCAGATTACTGACCTTGGATGGGAATGGTCTCTGGGAGAGCTAGAAAAGTGGCTGATATTATTCAAAAATGGCTTCACATCAATCTCTTTTATCTACCAAACTCTGTCTGCTGTTAAAGGTCCTGATGTTCTGGAGAAACTCCATTTTAAATGGTCCTTTTTGCTTCAACAGGACTTTCTTGATCCAGCTCTTCTTACCTTTTCGATTCAGGAAACTCTCCGGACTACTCTCTCAGCGACTTGGAGGGAGTCACATTTAAGACTTCTCCACATGACTTATTTCACCCCAGAAAAAGGTTCCAAATTCAGAAACTTAGGGTTTAATAAATGCCCCAAATGCTCATTTCCATCCGCTGGCCTAATGCACATGATTTGGGACTGCCCAAAAATTCATAACTTTTGGTTAAAAGTTCAATATTGGCTTAACAATATAGTCAGGGTCCCTTCCTTCACATTCTCCCCCAGGAGGATAGTCTTTTTTGCTGATAACCCCACTCCGCCACATTACACCGGTAAAATTATAAGTATGGCTACCCTTGCGGTTAGATACTTGATTTTAAAGAAATGGAAATTAAAAGCCGTCCCGAGTTTAGTTGAAGTTAAAAATTGCCTAAAGAAGCAATGTATCATTGAACAACTCGACACTAACTTGCAAAAAGATCAAGACGTGAAGAATTTCTTTTCCAAATGGTCACAATTCATTAAGGCACTCCCTCCCAGTGAGATTGAGTATATAATCTATCCTTTCAAAGACAGTGAACTTGTTCTACTGGGGATATGGTAAACTTTAAATATATCTTATCTCTCGGCCTCCCCGGGAATCTGAAGTAGCTTACCCTCCCCTCCCTTCCCTTTTATTTAATCTTTTCCCCCCTTTTTTTTTTTTTCTTTCTTTTTTTCGTTTTTTTGTTTTGTTTGTTTGTTGATTGTCTGTGTTAAAGTCACTTTCGTAGGATCTTTGTGGTCCTTCCCTATGTAGCTGTGACCTACTCTGTCTATTTGTGAAACTTAGTATGATCACAGCTGTTTGTCTAGAAAAAATGAAAAACCTTTTTTTGGTTCCAGCAAGGAGTTAACAAGATGAGTCCAGGTTCTATTTTAGGGTATAAGGTTTTGGCTTGTTAGAATTAGTGACAGATTCATCCTGACCCAAATACTTTTGCTTTGTTTTAGGGGAGAGTTTATTTTGGAATATCGTTATACTTACAAGGAGACCTGAAATAAGGTCTTGCATTTTGTTCCTTACTGTTTTTCCTTTTTTTTTTTATTTTTAAAAGCTTGACTGTAGTGTATCCCCTATTATGTAATCATTGCTTTAAACCTCATTCTTTTTTCTGTACCCCAAACTGGATTACCAATAAAAAATCTAAACTTTAAAAAAAAAGTGACAAAATAAGTGTAAAGTTTTAGTGTCTATAAAACACTGGGAGCTGCCATGTTGTAACTTGTGTTACCTTCTCTGCTGTGGCCAATTAGGGTCAGTTATAAATAGGTCACTAGAGTGTGCAGCCAATGGTTGTGCTGGATTTAACAGTGTTCTGCACTCCATTTCTAACAGGAACTGAAAAGCTCACAATTCCAGAATGGAATTACAGGCAAAGAGGACAAAATAAATAATGAAAGTATATTGCAGAGTTGTTTTATTATATGCAATTTATTATTTTATATTACCATCTCAAAGTGTTTAATGTCCCTTTAAGTCTGCCAAAAAAATATTTTCATTATTAAAACTTTGTTTAACATTGCACAAGCAGTTCTGGTGAACTGCTTGTGCAATGCCGCCCCCTGCAGATTCGCAGCCGCTAGCAGGGGGTGTCAATAAACCCGATCGTATAGGATAGGGCGGATTGATGTCCGCAGCCTCAGAGACAGCAGACCAGTTAAGGAGCAGCGGTCTTAAGACACTTAATTGTATTATGAGTGCAATGAGTGCGCTAATAGCCCTCTCTGTGCTATTTATTAAAAGTATAGGGCGCTCTAAAAAAGTTTAACAAAGTATTTTAAAATTGTTTTGTTGAAGTATATTAAATGTTTGAATGAGAAAACTGTTTTCAGAATTTAGCGAAGTTTTCATCTAAAATCAAGATCAGCACAGAAAATAATTTTCTATAAGAAGAAAGCGGCTAAAACTGATCTCATCTTCTATAATGGGATTTTAACAATTCTCATGCTATAAATCATGAAATGGTTAAGTTATGATGGTAAAATATTGTTAAAAGTTCCAAACCTCACTGTATAGAAAAAGCTTTGTCTTTGCCTAAATTCTATCACTGTAGGAATATGGCGTCACGATGATCAAGATAAGATAAATTGATAATATTAAAAACATGATTTTTGGGACTTCTGATTTCTGTAAAAGCCAACACAAAAGATCTCAATCACCAACACACAAGACAAAATGGCAAACGGCTAATACACATTTAGGAAGACTCAATTGCTGATAAAAATTATATTTAAAAAGACGAAAGTACAGTAAATTACAATCACAAAAAATTCTAGTAGGAAACAAAAAAGGTCAATATTACGGTTATCACCTGCTAAGTTTTCAGCAAGCTGGTAAAACGTAATGCAAAATTATGTTAACTGTGTGTAAAACCATAAACAACGTAGGGTTTTGTTTAAACAAATCACTCCCATTTTCAATGCAGTAGCTTGTACGAAATGGGAAAAAATCCAATGTGGCGTTTACTCAAAAAAATATTTAAAAAAAAAAAATAGAGCAGATTATGGGGTAGATTTATTAATGTAGCGAATCATGTCCGCTCAACCTTGCTAAATGCCGACAGCATACGCTGTTGGCATTTATCATTACACAAACATTTCTAATGAAAAGCTTGTGCAATGCCGACCCCTGCTCACCGTCGGCCAATCGGCCACTAGCAGGGGGTGTCAATCATCCTGATCAGATCAGGAAGATTTCAGTCCACCACGACCGCTGCTTCTTAACTTACTTTTCAGGCGAGACTTAAATGATGGGCGTAGAATGCAGCATCCGCTGTTTAATAAATCTACCCATTTGTATTTACTTTAACTTGTATGTCCCTTTAAAGATTACTAAAAAGAAAAAACTTCCCATTCAAAGTTGTTGTTTTTTTATCTTTTTACTGACAAATACCTGGATTACCTATCAGATGGGGGGATTAGAAATTCTATATCACTTCTTTCCGTACAGTACAAGTCCCAATCAAGACAATTAATTCTCAGTTTGTGTGATAGCTCCCTAATTTCTAGGATATTAAGCACTTAATACATTGTGTCATTTGATATCACATATTAAGTTTGGTAAAGTACATTTTAATGAGAGTTTACTGAAGTGAGATGTTAATACCAGAGAATGAATTATTTAATTTCTTATAAAATACACCAGACTGCAGGTTTTTACACAAATTCATATTTAACTCACTAACTATCAGAGAGCAATAGTGAAAGATTTATTACATTATTCATGTTTATAGCGATAAGGTCCTGCAAGAGCAAGGGATATTAATGCAGTACAAACATTTCTTTATTCATATCCAAAAAAATTATCACAGGGGTGACCAATTTTTTTAAATATTATTTTTCATAAAGGAAAATAGAACATATTTTACAAGTTCTATGTATTAAAAAAAAATATATACAGTATATTTATTTCGACAAATCTATACTATATTACTATATTTTTGCACCCAGGTGGATGACCATTGGATGGTAATACTGTAGCTTGGACTTTGCATTTATATATATATATATATATATATATATATATAAGTGTGAAGAGAAGAAAATAAACCTGAGGCAATGTGATGTGTAACTTAAAGATGCCACCTAATACCTGAATACAGAAAAAAAAAAGAAAAACTGGGGTCCCCACCCCAGAGTCTCTAGTGTCCAAATTTAAAAGCAAGATTATGTGAAGGAAGAGCGGTGAAAGGCGCACTAATAAGTAATATGGGAAGTATTTGTCCCAATCAGGAGTATGACAAAAAAGAAGAAAGCTTATACCAAAAACTCGCTAGTGGAGTATAAGCATGTAACAAGATTAAAAAAAGGATTATCTCAAAGTGTAGCTGTTAACTGTCTATTTTAAATACATACAGACACTAACCAGTTCATTCACAATAAACAAATCCACCATAAAATCAAATGATTAACAATTCATGGATAAATGTATATAGTAATTAATGGTTTAAAAAATTATTATACGGGGTTGGAGCCAGAGGTGAACTACTGCAGACACACATAGACAGAGCTCCACAAGATTTTTAATAAAAAACTTACAATAAAGCACTATAAGCACTCTAATTTGGGTAACAAACCCGGGGCAAGTCCTAAGAGCCCATCAGGTGCAGTCGCCAACTGTTTTTGGAACGGTGGAAAGAAGCGGAGACAAGACCCGCAGAAACATCGAGAGAGGCTCTAGGAAAGACTGCAGCTGCGGCGGTCACAATCGAGCGACCCAGAGGATTTAAAGGGCGCCTATACTTAAGAAAAAGATAATGAGGCAGGATCCAAGCTCAGACTTGCAATTCACAAAGAAAGGAGAGCCTCAGAAGCAGGAGAGAGACAGAATCTGGGAAGAGTATCGTGAGTAGGCCCTAACTAATACAGAGAACCACTGCCCTCAAGGTGAGCCAAATAAAGTGTAGAAGTTTTGTGGGTAGAGGGCTGCTATTCACTGGACAGCATAACTAAAGCCTGGGGCCATACTACCTCCCCCTAATACCCATAACATAAACGCAGAGCGTTGTAGGCCATATGGGAGGCGGTCAGCCATAACTTCACCCCCCAAAAGCGAGGACAACCTAAGTCTACCCATAAACCCCCCTGAAAACATTAAGGGGCTTCATAAAAATAGAAGACATCTCAATGGTGACTTTCAGAAGACATTGATGGGGGTATAAATGGACTTTTATAAATATAAGTGAGGTTGTTGGATTGGGGATTGGGGAGTCACATCCAAAGTTCTTTATAGGCCACTACATACACACCAACTATCTCTCTCACTTGGTGATGCATCTGTTATAGCCGGGAGCAAGACACACTGGGAGAGTATCTGGGTGGCACTAGATGTCATTAAGACTCATGAACTGTGGTTCCTTAGCCGACACCTATCAACTAATGTTTTGTAGCCCAATCTGGAGCAATTACAGACAACTGCAAACTAAAGCGTACCTAAATGTGTAAAATAGGAGATAGAACATAAGCATTGTCACCCTGATAATAAAAGAGAGCTGTGTGAGAGATATAGAGTAAGACAAGCTGTAATACAACATATATCGGCTACTGACACAGGTCTGATAATTCACAGTAAACAACTGACAAAATGAAAAGCAGGAATCAGACTGTGAAAGACTGCCTAACCAAATCGCAACTAAAACTCAAGGCACCAGACAAGACCACATCCCCACCGGAACAAATAAGTTCAAAAAAGTAATTCTGGAGAAGTTACGGATGATAATAACTCTCAGACAGGGGATATCCCAAACAATGAGTTGCTAAATCAAATCAAAGCTTTCTTCCTTGAAGAATTGAAAACAGCTTTACACGATCTTAAACAAGATATCAGAGAAATAGGTGGGAGAATAACAGAGCTTGAAAATAAATTGGATTACATCACGGAAGAAATTCCCCAAATCAAACATACCCTGCTCGATCACTCCATTCATATAAAAAAGCTGGAAGATCAGGTGGAAGACTTAGCAAATCAATCCCGACGGTCAAATCTTCGAATAAGAAACCTACCGGAAGAATATAAAAATCTTCAAGCTGATTTGACGGAGATATTCCAACAACTATTACCTGACACAGAACCCAACCTGCTGCTATTTGACAGAATTCATAGAGCCCTCACTAAGCCCTCTCAATCCAAAACAAGGGACATAATAGTCAAGTTACATTACTTTCATATTAAAGAGCTGATTCTTCAAGCAGTTAGACAAGCACGTACTGTAACATATGAGGGACACAATATCCAAATATACACAGATCTATCTCCTATAACATTACGGAGAAGGCAAGAGATGAGACCAATAGTGATAGCATTAATAAGGGAAAAGCTGAAGTATAGATGGAACTTCCCATTTAAATTGATCTTCACTCACCAAAATACAACTTATGCCTGTTCATCAGTGGAAGGACAACTAATACTCTCTAAACTAGAGATCATTTTATAAGAATTTCCAGATCTCACTAGCACCCCAATTGGTTATATTATTTAACAATATATTGCAAGGGGTTGATCTTCCCCCAGACCCTGCGAGGGTGACAGTCATTCTGAAACCATGCAAGACTAAACAGTATTGTCAACACTATAGGCCGATTTCCCTAATAAATCAATGACCTTAAACTGTTCATCAAAATGTTAGCGAACAGATTAGCATTACCCATCAAGGGCTTAATAGATTCTGAGCAGGTGGGGTTCATCTCCCAGAGGGAATGTCATATCCTGTCAGTAGCATGTCCCTTTAATTCAGAAACTCCACCCTGTTAGCTCTCTATAAAGGAACTCCCTTTCACAAGCTTCAGTGCTTGATTATTTCAGAAGTGTTAGGGAATCCCTTGATCGTTTGTTCCTAAAACTTTATATTAAGCCTTTGCAGATATTCTAAAGCTCAAAACCTATGAAGTGTCTCTGTTTACAAAAGTCATAGCATCAAACCTTTGATAATTTGCCGCAAACCTAACGGCACTTTAGTTTGAGAAAATCTACGTCTGGATTACCTGTTTGTTTCTCAGAGCCACAACGCTGCAAGTAGAGCTGCTGGGTGACGTCATTTCACGCTGACAGGCTCTGCCGATTCAGTCCGTCTAAGAGCTGCAGCTGTAACAACTTCAACGTTAAACTCTCCTCTCTCTCCAATACCACACCTTGAAATTAGAGCTAATCTAACCTGAAAGCCTTGGAGAGGAATTCGGATTCGTTTTCGTCTGAGAGAGTAACAAGCTCTGGCTGAGGAGCTAATCATACCAAAGACAATCGCAAGTATTTCTATAACAGTATTTGACCGCATCAATTGTATCTACATGTAAAGATGAACTTTATTAATGTATCTAACACTGCAATATATCCGGTCTGTTTCTAAGCTGTGTATTCAGTTAAGTTAATGCTCAATTTAACTTCTCGTTAATATTGTGCAGATATCTGATTAAAGCACCTAACATCTTGCTAGCAACAGAGGTACCTATCAATTATTCATATTTGTTAGGTAATGTTGTCACGCATACAAATCCATTCTATATAAGGGGACTTTCCTTAAACATAAGGATTGGTGTGTTAATACACTTATCACAGAATAATCAAGCCCGTAAAATAACACCTCTGGTATAATGGACCCACTGGAAATGTCCAATCAAATAACATCTTTAAATCAGAAGGTGGAGATTCTTGCACAAGGACTAAGAGATCTCACTAATGAGAATAATACATTAAAAAAACTGCTTAATGATTTTGTTGCACAAAAGACAAGTGAGTTCCCAGAACCACAGGTTAACCCTCCTATTCCTTTTAGTGGTGATCGAACCAAGTTCAGAGAATATAAAAATACCTGTATGTTAATGTTTTCATTAAAGCCTAAAACATACCGTACAGATAAAATAAAAGTATGCACTGCTATTTCTTTTCTTACTGGGGAGCCCAGAGCATGGGCAGACAGGTTCTTTGAGTTGGATGACCCAATCTTAAATTCGATTGAAATTTTTTTCCATACCATGTCAATCCTGTATGAGGATGTAAATAAACAGCACACTGCTGAACAAAAATTAAGATCACTAAAACAGGGAAAACGGGCAGTGGAAGACTATATTGCGGACTTCCAGCTCTGGGCCACTGACTCACAATGGAACACTATAAGTTTAAAAAAACAGTTCCGCTTGGGACTGTCCGAATATTTAAAGGACGAACTCTCACGAGTTGAATACCCAGAATCCTTGGAGGGGCTTATGAAATTATGCATTTCCATGGACAGAAGACATAGAGAGAGAAAGTCTGAAAGACAATTATATGAATTCCCAATTAAAAAACAATACCATACATCTCTGGACAAAGCATCATCTCAACCAGTCCCCATGGAAATTGGTGTGATACGAGGACCCTTGAGTCAAGAGGAAAAATTAAGAAGGCGCCTAGCTAACTTGTGTCTGTACTGCGCCAGCAAAGAACATGATGTTGCAAACTGTCCCATACTTACACGTCAAAGAAAGGGTAAGTCAGATTACGTTTGCAAACATCAGTCAAAAAATACTAATACTTACATGTCACTTAACTTATCTTTACAGTGGGATTGCAACCAGGTCCAGAGCGAAGCCATACTTGATTCAGGAGCCAACGGGATATTCATTGATGAGTTAATTGTAAAACAAAATAAAATTCCAAGTGTGTTAAAAGCAACCCCTCTGTATGTGCGTGTAATTGATGGGTCACAATATTTAAAAGGGCCGATAACGCATCACACCATACCCATATTAACTATCACTAACTCTGGACACAAAGAGTTTATTTCCTATGACATAATCTCTAGTTCATTACATCCAGTAATCTTAGGATACCCCTGGCTTAAAAAACATAATCCTTTGATAGATTGGTTAAACAATGAAATTACTTTCCCTTCTAAGTATTGTACTGAGACATGTTTTCCATATGTCTCTATTAGACACATTGAACCTCACTTACCAGATGACTATAGAGATTTTGCTGATGTATTTAATTAAATCACTACAAAGATTTTTGGGATTCACCAACTTTTATAGAAAATTTATAAACCACTTTTCTTCTGTAGTTCAACCATTAACTCGTTTAACAGGAAAACAGAAATTCATATGGGATAAAGAATCAAATCAAGCTTTTCATCACCTTAAAGAATTATTTTCAACAGCCCCAATCTTACACCTTCCAGATCCGGAATTACCATATACTCTTGAGGTCGACGCTTCCAACGTAGGAATTGGCGCAATCTTATCCCAACCTGATAAGGAATCTTCATTACTCCATCCAGTGGGATATTATTCCAGAAGATTAACACCTGCTGAGAGGAACTATTCGGTTGGAGATAAAGAATTGCTTGCAATGAAGTCGGCCATGGAACACTGGAGACATTTATTGGAAGGAACAACTACACCTTTTCAAGTCTTTACAGACCATAAAAACCTCCAATACTTAAAGAAAAACAAAACCTTGTCTTCACGACAAGTAAGATGGGCTTTGTTCCTGGACCGTTTCAATTTTGTGCTAACTTACATCCCAGGAACAAAAAACTCTAAGGCAGATGCATTGTCAAGGTCATTTAACGTACCAACAGAAGGTGAAGAGAAGTCATATATAATACCACCTTACAAACTCTTAGCATCTTTAACCACAATCCAAGCTGATATACTACGAGCTCAACAGTCAGACACTGAAATTCCTTCAGTCTGTTATCATGATTCAGTTACTGGATTATATCATTATAAAAACCTCATATATATACCTCAGTCACTCAGAGACACCATCCTACAACAAAACCATGACTTACCTCTAGCAGGACATTTCGGAATACAAAAGACAAACGAACTTATCAGTAGGAATTACTGGTGGCCAAATATGACTAAAACCATACAATAATACATTAACAAATGTCATATTTGTGTCACAAAGAAAAAGGGACATAATAAACCATTCGGACTATTACAACCTCTACCCATTCCAGAGAGACCCTGGGATATGTTATCAATGGATTTTATTGTTGACCTACCCATCTCTAACAATTATACTACAATCTTGGTAGTTGTTGACCACCTCTCTAAATTGGCTCATTTTATCCCATTACAACGGATACCCACAGCTTCCACCACAGCAAAGGTTTTTTTGACACATATTGTCAAGTTACCCGGATTGCCTCTATCTATAGTTACGGATCGTGGATCCCAATTCACGTCAAAATTCTGGAGATATTTATGCAATAAATTGAACATTTCTCTCAGATTCTCAACAGCCTTTCATCCACAATCTAATGGTTTAACAGAAAGACTCAATCAGACTATGGAACAGTATCTCCGCTGTTATATTTCAACTTTGCAGGAGGATTGGAGCGAATGGTTACCTTTGGCGGAATTTTCATACAACAATTCCATCAGTTCTTCCACGGAAGTGTCACCATTCTATGCCACATACGGTTACCATCCAAGATCATTTCCAAACACAACTTCCTCATCAAATTCCCCCGCTGTCTCGGATTATTTCACTCAAATCAAAGAAACCTTGGAAACCCTACAAACTCATCTCAAAAACGCTAAAGCAACCCAAAAGTTGTACTTTGATAAAAAACGTTCACCTCCTCCGAATTATAAAGTCAAGGACTTGGTCTGGTTGTCTACCAAGAATATCAACCTCAAAGTACCCTGTAAAAAGCTAGCTGACCAGTATATCGGTCCGTACCAATACTAAAGATTATCAATGAAAACGCAGTGAAGTTGCAATTGCCCAGTAATTTTCATGTTCATCCGACCTTCCATGTCTCTCTATTGAAACCGTACATGGGTCATCATTATCACACCGATACTCGTTCTCATCATTCCACAGTTCCTTTTGATGACAAAATGGATTATGAGGTGGAATGCATATTGGATTCCAGAAAGCGCCGGAATACTATTGAGTACTTGGTACATTGGAGGGGGTACTCTCCTGAGGAGGATTCTTGTGTACCTATTCGGGACTTGAACGCCCCTCTATTGTTAGTCTTTTCATTCCGCTTTCCCCTCGAAGCCGGGACCTTTGCTTTCGGGGAGATGCTCCTGAATCTGTCATATCCTGTCAGTAGCATGTCCCTTTAATTCAGAAACTCCACCCTGTTAGCTCTCTATAAAGGAACTCCCTTTCACAAGCTTCAGTGCTTGATTATTTCAGAAGTGTTAGGGAATCCCTTGATCGTTTGTTCCTAAAACTTTATATTAAGCCTTTGCAGAAATTCTAAAGCTGAAAACCTATGAAGTGTCTTTGTTTACAAAAGTCATAGCATCAAACCTTTGATAATTTGCCGCAAACCTAACGGCACTTTAGCTTGAGAAAATCTACGTCTGGATTACCTGTTTGTTTCTCAGAGCCACAACGCTGCAAGTAGAGCTGCTGGGTGACGTCATTTCACGCTGACAGGCTCTGCCGATTCAGTCCGTCTAAGAGCTGCAGCTGTAACAACTTCAACGTTAAACTCTCCTCTCTCTCCAATACCACACCTTGAAATTAGAGCTAATCTAACCTGAAAGCCTTGGAGAGGAATTCGGATTCGTTTTCGTCTGAGAGAGTAACAAGCTCTGGCTGAGGAGCTAATCATACCAAAGACAATCGCAAGTATTTCTATAACAGTATTTGACCGCATCAATTGTATCTACATGTAAAGATGAACTTTATTAATGTATCTAACACTGCAATATATCCGGTCTGTTTCTAAGCTGTGTATTCAGTTAAGTTAATGCTCAATTTAACTTCTCGTTAATATTGTGCAGATATCTGATTAAAGCACCTAACACCTTGCTAGCAACAGAGGTACCTATCAATTATTCATATTTGTTAGGTAATGTTGTCACGCATACAAATCCATTCTATATAAGGGGACTTTCCTTAAACATAAGGATTGGTGTGTTAATACACTTATCACAGGGAAGCACCAGACAATATTCGGAAAATTATTGATCTAATAAACCTGGCATCAGTGAAAGGAATGCCTTCTCTGCTATTAACTTTGGATGCGGAGAAGGCATTCGACAGGGTTAACTGGGACTATATGCATGCGGTTCTCGATTAGATGGGGATACAGGGCCCATTCCATGAGGTGCTAAAAAAGCTATACTCATATCCAGACACTTTTATTAGACTCAAATAAAAATTAGAAACAGGACTAGGCAAGGGTGCCCATTATCACCACTACTTTTCACAATATGTATTGAGCCATTGGCACAGAGAATTAGGGACAACCCTGACATAGCAGGAATGAAATTGGGGGATAAAGAGGACAAAATTTTGTTATTCACTAATGACGCCATCCTCGCAGTCACTAAACCGTTACCTTTTCTCCCAATAATTTATTCTGAGCTGGGTAAGTTTGGACTCTTTTTAGGATATAAAGTTAATGAAAGTAAATGTGAGGCTATTAGTATACAATTGCCAAAACATTCTAAGAAACTGCTAGAGATAAACTTTGCATTTACATGGGCCAAAACCTCATTCAAATATTTAGGGATCAACCTTACAAACAATGTCAACACCCTATATAGAGAAAATTATATTTCTATGTTTTCACAGATTAAAAAGTTATTAGCCACATGGTCCAAACATAATATTTCATTATATGGGAGAATTGCATCCGTTAAAATGACGATACTACCTAAACTTCTGTATTTATTTTGATCACTCCCCCTATTCGTTCCTATGTCAGAATTGCATATCATGCAAAGGGAAATTCTAAAATTTATATGGCAAGGGAAAATCACATAGTACCATCACTATAGCACTATGCAATTCCTGTAGGTAGCATTCTCCTGGCATCCACCACATACAGATTGTTCCATCAGACTTCCAAATAGTGAAGGATGATTCACCACTCCAGAGAACAATTGCTCCAGAGTCCAGTGTCAGTTATGTACTATGTAACAGATGATAGGTGATTGTTATGTGCTATGTAACAGATGATAGGTGATTGTTATGTGCTATGTAACAGATGATGGGTGATTGTTATGGGCTATCTAACAGATGATAGGTGATTGTTATGTGCTATGTAACAGATGATAGGTGATTGTTATGTGCTATGTAACAGATGATAGGTGATTGTTATGTACTATGTAACAGATGATAGGTGATTGTTATTTGCTATGTAACAGAGGATAGGTGATTGTTATGTGCTATGTAACAGAGGATAGGTGATTGTTATGTACTATGTAACAGATGATAGGTGATTGTTATGTACTATGTAACAGATGATAGGTGATTGTTATGTGCTATGTAACAGATGATGGGTGATTGTTATGGGCTATGTAACAGATGATAGGTGATTGTTATGTACTATGTAACAGATGATAGTTGATTGTTATGTGCTATGTAACAGATGATGGGTGATTGTTATGTGCTATGTAACAGATGATAGGTGATTGTTATGTTCTATGTAACAGAGGATAGGTGATTGTTATGTGCTATGTAACAGATGATGGGTGATTGTTATGGGCTATGTAACAGATGATAGGTGATTGTTATGTGCTATGTAACAGAGGATAGGTGATTGTTATTTGCTATGTAACAGATGATAGGTGATAGTTATGTGCAATGTAACAGATGATAGGTGATAGTTATGTGCTATGTAACAGATGATAGGTGATAGTTATGTGCAATGTAACAGAGGATAGGTGATAGTTATGTGCTATGTAACAGATGATAGGTAATAGTTATGTGCTATGTAACAGATGATGGGTGATAGTTATGTGCTATGTAACAGATGATAGGTAATAGTTATGTGCTATGTAACAGATGATGGGTGATAGTTATGTGCTATGTAACAGATGATAGGTGATAGTTATATGCTATGTAACAGATGATAGGTAATAGTTATGTGCTATGTAACAGATGATAGATGATTGTTATGTACTATGTAACAAATGATAGGTGATTGTTATGGGCTATCTAACAGTTGATAGGTGAATGTTATGCTCTATCTAACAGATGATAGGTGATTGTTATGAGCTATCTAACAGATGATAGGTGATTGTTATGCTCTATCTAACAGATGATAGATGATTGTTATGGGCTATCTAACAGTTGATAGGTGATTGTTATGCGCTATCTAACAGATAATAGTTGATTGTTATGTGCTATCTAACAGATGATAGGTGATTGTTATGCGCTGTCTAACAGATGATAGGTGATTGTTATGCGCTGTCTAACAGATGATAGGTGATTGTTATGCTCTATCTAACAGATGATAGGTGATTGTTATGCTCTATCTAACAGATGATAGGTGATTGTTATGGGCTATCTAACAGTTGATAGGTGATTGTTATGCGCTATCTAACAGATAATAGTTGATTGTTATGTGCTATCTAACAGATGATAGGTGATTGTTATGCGCTATCTAACAGATAATAGTTGATTGTTATGCGCTAT
Source organism: Bombina bombina (assembly GCF_027579735.1). NCBI lineage: Eukaryota > Metazoa > Chordata > Amphibia > Anura > Bombinatoridae > Bombina > Bombina bombina. The sequence continues at coordinate 899,474,397 of NC_069504.1, forward strand.
CTAACAGATAATAGTTGATTGTTATGCACTGTCTAACAGATGATAGGTGATTGTTATGCGCTATATAACAGATGATAGTTGATTGTTATGGCCAATCTAACAGTTGATAGGTGATTGTTATGCGCTATATAACAGATGATAGGTGATTGTTATGGCCAATCTAACAGTTGATAGGTGATTGTTATGCGCTATATAACAGATGATAGTTGATTGTTATGGCCAATCTAACAGTTGATAGGTGATTGTTATGCGCTATATAACAGATGATAGTTGATTGTTATGGCCAATCTAACAGTTGATAGGTGATTGTTATGCGCTATATAACAGTTGATAGGTGATTGTTATGGCCAATCTAACAGTTGATAGGTGATTGTTATGCGCTATATAACAGATGATAGGTGATTGTTATGCGCTGTCTAACAGATGATAGCTGATTGTTATGCGTTATCTAACACATGATAGGTGATTGTTATGCGCTATCTAACACATGATAGGTGATTGTTTTGTGCTATGTGCTTCAGCACTTGACAGCCCCGCTCTGTGAGTTCTTCGGGCAGAAGTTTCACAAACTGACTTTTGGTAAACATGACAACATATGACAGTGCCACGTTTAAATTCACTGAGCTCTTTAGTATGATGCATTGTACTGCCAGTGTTTGTCTGTGGAGATTTAATAATTATGCAAAGGGTGTGGTTGAAACACATACTTTTGGCCATATAGTGCAAGTGCCAATAATCTAAACATAGATTCAGAAACATATATATTAGATCTATACATAATGTAAAAAAAAAAGCATCAAAAAGCTAAAACTTAGCTACGACTACTGTCTTATATTGGATAATAATATCTTGTATGCAAAACCTTGTTCCTAAAAAGAAAAGAACATGCCAAAAGGTAAAAACAAACTTATATACTATTGTACAGAATAATACATACATATGCAGTGCCCTCCACTAATATTGGCACCCTTGATAAATGAGCAAAGAAGGCTGTGAAAAATTGTTTTTATTATTTAACCTTTTGATCTTTTGTTCAAAAATACTTTGCTCTCATGGATATCAAGCAATTGCAAAGACAACACAGGTTTATCCAAAAAAATAAAATCTTTGTTAAATATATGAGTGGCACAATTATTGGCACCCTTTTAGTTGCACAGTTCAATAATATGTATTACTTAGTACGAAATCATTCAAAAATGCAATGTTTCGGACCTATCAAGTCCTTAGTCATGCAATGACTAAGCACTTGATAGGTCCGAAACGTTGCAGTTTTGTATGCTTTTGTACTAAGTAATAAATATTATTGAAATGTGCGGCTGCATTTTGGACTTTCCATTTTAAGTTTTTTGGCAGAGGCAGTCAGGTGTCCACGATGCCATGTATCCTAAAAAAATATCCAGGTCCTCTGGCAGAAAAACAGTCCTAAAACATTAAAGAGCCACCACCATATTTAACCATGGGCATGAGGTACTTTTGCATATGGCTACCTCTCTGTGTGCGTCAAACCCACCTCTGGGGCGCGATCCGATATACATCGTAGTTTGCGGCGCAAACGAGGGAACCCCCGCCGCCCGTAGTTTCAGCTCGCAACTCGAGCTATCCAATATACCCCGCCGGCAATTGCTAAAGTGCCGTAAGTCGGATAAACTATCGATGTCCAGAAATCTGTGTAAGTACAAATTTCTGGAGTCGCCAGTGACTTACGGCACCTACAAAACCTGACTAAGTTATTAAATCTCCCGTACTGTCTAACACGCCTCCCAAACATAGCCCGACACGTATACCCCTCTATCCGCTATCCCCCCTCACTCTCCTAATAATAAATGTATTAACCCCAAAACCGCCGCTCCTGGACCCCGCCGCACCTAATAAAGTTATTAACTCCTAAACACCCGCTCCCAGACCCTGCTGCCACCTACATTAACTACCCCCTAATGTGAGCCCCTTACACCGCCGCCACCTACATTAACTACCCCCTAATGTGAGCCCCTTACACCGCTGCCACCTACATTAACTACCCCCTAATGTGAGCCCCTTACACCGCCTCCACCTACATTAACTACCCCCTAATGTGAGCCCCTTACACCGCCGCCACCTACATTACCTACCCCCTAAAGTGAGCTCCTACCCCGCCGCCAGCTATATTAAAATTATTAACCCCTAATCTAATCCCCCTACCCCGCCGCCAGCTATATTAAAATTATTAACCCCTAATTTAATCCCCCTACACCGCCGCCAGCTATATTAAAATTATTAACCCCTAATTTAATCCCCCTACACCGCCGCCAGCTATATTAAATACATTAACCCCTAATCTAATCCCCCTAAAGTAATCAGCTCTATTACCAGCCCTTAAAAGGGCCTTTTGCGTGGCATTGCCCCAAAGTAACAGCTCTATTGCCAACCCTTAAAAGGGCTTTTTGCGGGCCATTGCCCCAAAGTAATCAGCTCTTTTACCAGCCCTTAAAAGGGCTTTTTGCGGGGCATTGTCACAAAGTAATCAGCTCTTTTGCCTCTAATCTAAATCCCCCTACACCGCCGCCACCTATAATAAATGTATTACCCCCAATCTAATTCCCCTACACCGCCGCCACCTATATTAACCCTAATTATATTAGGGTTAATATAGATAATATAGTTATTATATTATATATATATATATATATATATATATATTAAGTATAATAACCCTATCTAACTCTAACACCCCTAACTAAATTCTTATTAAAATAAATCTAATTAATATTAATATTATTAATTAAAATATTCCTATTTAAATCTAAATACTTACCTATAAAATAAACCCTAAGATAGCTACAATATACTTAATAATTACATTGTAGCTATTTTAGGGTTTATATTTATTTTACAGGTAACTTGGTATTTATTTTAACTAGGTACAATAGCTATTAAATAGTTAATAACTATTTAATAGCTACCTTGTTAAAATAATTACCAATTTACCTGTAAAATAAATCCTAACCTAAGTTACAAATACACCTACACTATCAATAAATTAAATAAACTACAAATATCTAAACTAAAATACAATTAAATACACTAAACTAAATTACAAAAAAAAAAAAACACTAAATTACAAAAAATAAAAAAGATTACAAGAATGTTAAGCTAATTACACCTATTCTAAGCCCCCTAATAAAATAACAAAAAATCCCTATCCTAATCTAAATTACAAAAGTTAACAGCTCTATTACCAGCCCTTAAAAGGGCTTTTTGCGGGGCATGCCCCAAAGTAATCAGCTCTTTTGCCTGTAAAAAAAAAACACAATACCACCTCCTAACATTACAACCCACCACCCACATACCCCTACTCTAAACCCACCCAAACCCCCCTTAAAAAAACCTAACACTTAGCCCCAGAAGATCTCCCTACTTTGAGTCGTCTTCACCCAGCCGGGCCGAACTCTTCATCCATTCCGGGCGATGTCTATTTAATAGCTATTGTACCTAGTTAAAATAAATACCAAGTTACCTGTAAAATAAATATAAACCCTAAAATAGCTACAATATAATTATTAATTATATTGTAGCTATCATAGGGTTTATTTTATAGGTAAGTATTTAGATTTAAATAGGAATATTTTAATTAATAATATTAATATTAATTAGATTTATTTTAATAAGAATTTAGTTAGGGGTGTTAGAGTTAGATAGGGTTATTATACTTAATATATATATAATATAATAACTATATTAACTATATTAACCCTAATATAATTAGGGTTAATATAGTTAAGATATATAATATAATAACTATATTAACTATATTAACCCTAATATAATTAGGGTTAATATAGTTAATATAGGTGGCGGCGGTGTAGGGGGATTAGATTAGGGGGTAATACATTTATTATAGGTGGCGGCGGTGTAGGGGGATTTAGATTAGAGGCAAAAGAGCTGATTACTTTGTGACAATGCCCCGCAAAAAGCCCCTTTAAGGGCTGGTAAAAGAGCTGATTACTTTGGGGCAAAGCCCTGCAAAAAACCCTTTTAAGGGCTGGCAATAGAGCTGTTTACTTTGGGGTAATGCCACGCAAAAAGCCCTTTTCAGGGCTATTTGTAGGGTTAGACTTAGGTTTAGTGGTAGGGATATTTTAGTAATTTAGGGGTTAATTAATTTAATATAGGTGGCGGTGGTATAGGGGGATTAGATTAGGGGTTAATAATTTAATATAGGTGGCGGCAGTATAGGGGGATTAGATTAGGGGTTAATAATTTAATATAGGTGGCGGCGGTATAGGGGGGATTAGATTAGGGGTTAATAATTTAATATAGGTGGCGGCAGTGTAGGGGGCTCACATTAGGGGTTAATATAGTTTAAATAGGTGGCGGCGGTGTAGGGGGATCATATTAGGGGGTAACATAGTTAATGTAGGTGGCGGCGGGGTAGGGGGCTCACATTAGGGGGTAAAACATTTAATGCAGCTAGCGGCGGTGTAAGGGGCTCAGATTAGGGGGTGATATAGATAATGTAGGTGGCGGCGGGGTCCTGGAGCGGCGGTTTAAGGGTTAAACACTTTATTAGGGATTGCGGCGGGGGATCGCGGTTGACAGGTAGATAGACATTGCGCATGCGTTAGGTGTTAGGTTTTATTTAGCAGTTCGCGGTTGACAGGTAGATAGACATTGCGCATGCGTTAAGTGTTAGGTTTCATTTTGCAGCCAGTTTAGGGAGTTACGGGGCTCCAATACACAGCGTAAGGCTTACTACGCCTGTAATTTGTGGTGATGTGAAAATGGAGTAGGATTTCTCCATTTTCGCCACGTAAGTCCTTACGCTGTATATTGGATACCAAACTGCGCTGGTTTGGTATACCTGTCTATGGGCCAAAAAACTACGGCCGAAGGCAGAAATATACGAGCGTAACTTCTAGGTTACGCCGTATATGTGATACCAAACCAGCACAAAATTTGGCGTCGCCGGCTTTTGCAGGCGACGCTGCATATCGGATCGAGGCCCTGGTGTTTATTGCCAAAAACCTCTATTTTGGTTTAATCTGACCACAGAAACCCGATCCCATTTGAAGTTTGTTTTTGGTTGAGAGTAGAGGCTTTTTTCTTGAAACCCTTCCAAACAACTTGTGGTGATGTAGGTAATGTTGAATTGTAGTTTTGGAGACTTAGTAGTTTTGGAAACCCCAAGACACAACTAACTTCGGCAATTCTCCAGCTCTGATCCTTGGAGATATTTTGGCCACTCGAACCATCCTCTTCACAGTGGGTTGAGACAATATAGACACATGTCCTCTTCCAGGTTGATTTATAACATTTCCAGTTGACTGGAACTTCTTAATTATTGCCCTGATGGCGTAAATGGGCATTTGCAACGCTTTTGCTATTTTCTTATTGCCCCTTCCCATTTTGTGAAACTCAACAACCTTTAGCCGCACATCACAGCTATATTCTTTGGTCTTAACAATTGTGATGAATGAGTAAAGGGAATTTGGCCTATGTGTTACCTCATATTTATACCCCTGTGAAACAGGAAGTCATGGTTGAACAATTTCCTGTTTCTAGTCACCCAGGTGTAGTAAAAACTGTAAAATATCATTTGGAATACACTTCAAATATATTTTCTCACAGAGGTGCCAATAATTGTGCCACACATATATTTAACAAATATTTTTTAATTTTTGGGGGGATAAACCTGTGTTTTGTTTGCAATTGTTTGATAACTATGAGAGCAGATTGCTTTTGTGTATTTTTTTTACCAAAAGATCAAGAGGTTAAACAATAAAGACAATTTTTCACAGCCTTCTATTTACCAAGTGTGCCAATATAAGTGGAGGGCACTGTAGCAGTACATATACACATGTACATTATACCCACAATCCACCAGCTTATATAGGTTTCTTACTAAGGCTTTTTTTGTTCTTTATTAACAATGGTGATTGCATACATAGGGTTAGAATACGAGTGGAGCAGTATTTTGTGTACCCGCTTGCACGTTAACTCTTCTAGACTTTGACTTTTTGCTCACGTTTTACAAGTTGAAAGTAAAATGTTTTAACTTGCACACTAACTTAACACACGCAAAAATCTGAAGTTAGAATATCACGACCACATTAACGTATTCCCCTATAAACTTCAATGGAATGCGAAAAGTGGTAAAAACCTAACACCCAACAAGTTGCACAAACCTGATTGCATTTTCTCAAGAGCACTAACCCAATGTAAAATATTAATATTTCACATTCCAATGTTCTTCACATATAATATTACATTCTATGTATTCATAAATACATATTTCTATATATATCTTTTTTGTAAAATATATATCTATGCCTATATATACATGTGAAAAAGAAAGTACACCCTCCTTGAATTTTATGGTATTACGTATCAGGACATAATAACAATCATTTGTTCCTTAGAAGGTCTTAAAATTAGGTAAATACAACCTCAGATTAACAACAACACATGACATATTACACAGTGTCATGATTTATTTAACAAAAATAAAGCCAAAATGGAGAAGCTATGTGTGAAAAACTAAGTACACCTTATGATTCAATAGCTTGTAGCACCACCTTTAGCAGCAATAACGTGAAGTTATCGTTTTCGGTATGACTTTATCAGTCTCTCACATCGTTGTGGAGGAATTCTTCTTTGCAACGTTGCTTCAGTTAATTGATGTTTGTGGGCATTCGATAATGCACAGCTTTCTTAAGGTCCCGCCACAGCATTTCAATCGGGTTGAGGTCTGGACTTTAACTAGGCCATTGCAACACCTTGATTCTTTTCTTTTTTTAGCCATTCTGTTGTAGATTTGCTGGTGTGCTTGGGATCATTGTCCTGTTGCATGACACAATTTCTGCCAAGCTTTAGCTGTCGGACAGATAGTCTCACATTTGACTCTAGAATACTTTGGTAAACAGAGGAGTTCATGATCGACTCAATGACTGCAAGGTGCCCAGGTCCTGTGGATGCAATACAAGCCAAAATCATCACCCCTCCACCACCATGCTTGACAGTTGGTATGAGGTGTTTATGCTGTTATGCTGTGTTTGGTTATAACCAAACATTGGCTCTGTGCATTATAGCCAAACATCTCCACGTTGGTCTCGTCTGTCCAAAGGACATTATTCTAGAAGTTGTGTGGTTTGTTCAGATGTAGCTTTGCAAACCTAAGCCATGCTGCCATGTTCTTTTCAGAGATAAAAGGCTTTCTCCTGGCAACCCTTCCATACAAACCATACTTGTTCAGTTTTTTTTCTAATTGTACTGTCATGAACTTTAACATTCAACTTGCTAACTGAGGCCTGTAGAGCTGTATAATCTGAGATGTAACTCTTTCTCACTGTAGAATGGTGGACTTTAAATTGTTTGGAAATGGATTGATGAGCAGCAACAATTGCTTCTCTAAGATCATTGCTTTCCTCTTTGGCATTGTGTTAACACACCTGAATGCTCCAGACCAGCAAACTGCTATAACTTTGCCTTTTATAGAGGTGGTCACACATGCTGATGATCAATTAATCAAGGGCATTTAATTAGCAGCACCTGGAGAGAGAGAGAACATGATTATAAATATATATATATATATATATATATATATATATATATATATATATATATATATATATATATATATATATATATGAATATCTATTTACAAAATGCTTAGAACATATTTTCCCTATGTGAAGGACACTAGAATTTGAAATATTTACAGTACAAATACAGTTAAACACTTTATTAAATATGAATAATGCATAAATATGACTTTTCATTTTTTTCAGCTACTTGACTGCAAAGGGCTTCAAACCACTTTTTATATATATATATATATATATATATATATATATATATATATATATATGTGTGTGTGTGTGTGTGTGTCTATATACAGTATGTATACATATGTATTTATGTATTTATATGTGTATATATGTCTGTAAATACATATATACATATAAAAATACATACGTACACACATAAACATACATATACAGTATATATTTATACATGTATATGTATGTATCTCAGTGTTATAACCCTTTGCAGCCTTTTTTTCTTTAATGTTTTTTGTGCAACTTTTTAGACAAGCGTAACAGTTAAACAGAGACTGAAGTCGTGGTTTGCCGAGACACGTTAAATTCAATTGTGCTCCAGTGAGCATGTTTACTTTCAACTTTTAGTACGCGCGCTACTTCCGACACGTACAAACAGGTGCAATAAACCCATTTTTACTTGTGTGCGCCGGTTGTAATCTAGCCCACAGTGAATATAAAGACGTTCCATGGCAGTTTCATGGGTGTCCCATTTGAGTAACCTGTATTAAACAAAGTTTGAACAGAAGTATTAATGTTTTAAACAATAACGCTAGCTTAGGTGAACATTTTCACATACCTGTCTCGCTACCCTTTCTGTCAAACTTCTGCTTGTATATAGACTATTTGAACTATTACAAAACTGAAAACGTGTATATTTACTGAATGCACAGTATATTTTGTGTAAACATGCTTTGAAAACATGCCTCCTCCATGCTGCAGAGATCCGCATTCACTGACGATGTGCTTGGATTGTAGAAAAAGGCAGAGAACCCTATAGCTTCCTATGGAAGGCACATTGCCACTTGTCTGTACAGTGAGGGTCAGCCAATTTTTTTAATAACATTTCACCCGGTGGGAACTTGGCAAGAGTGGTGAGACTAAAATGAGCATTTCTCCCAGACCTGGAGATCTTAAGATCGGGTCCTAAATCTAGAGCCCTTTCTGCATAGTGTGCACCCAAAGACCTATCATTTTTTGCCATTGATGACCGTTAATACTATTGTCACACTACTTTGGTTAGTGTCAAAGTCAGAAATACCCAGAGACTGAGGTAGGGGTAAAGAGAAACCCAAAAAAGGCTCTGGACAAGTCCTTGCAGAGACTGTATCAGCAGAATACAGTAGAAATCAAAAGGTACCTGGAATAAGGAGCCTTTCAGAACTGCAGGATGAAGATAATTACCAGGAACAGAAGCTTGAGGTACTAGGGATGTTAGAAGAGCCAAGGTCAAAGTTCAATCAGAATTCAAAGCCAGGTATCAATCCGATCTTGCAAGGTACCAAAGGAGGAAGAAAAGCCAAGGTCAAAGTCCAATCCAAATTCAAAGCCAGGTATCAAAGTCAAAGGTAAAGCACACCAAATAGAAACAGAATACTATACTCGGGCAAGGAGGATATGGAAGCTCCGATAGTTAAAGCCAAAAACCTGAGGCAAAAATGACGCAACCGCAACAACAAAAAAGCGACACACAAAAATGACGCGACTGCGACGACGCAGTAGCGATGAAATAAAGACACAACCGCGATGATGCAGTAGCGACCCAAAAAAATTACGCAACAAAGGTAGACAAAAAACGGTTACTGACAACTATATAAAAGACATTCTTTCACTAGTACATCTTTGCAGCTCTGAAAATTATTTCCCCAGCCCTGAGAGAACAAATGAGGGAAAAGGGTATGGTGAGCTTAATTGATTCTAAAAAGTAAAATATTGCTTTATATATTTTTCTTATACATTTATTTATTTATTTGTACTTTTTTTTGCCCTTGGAACCAAATTCTTGGAACCAAATGCTAAATTTGATAACACTATTAAATTCCACTGAAGAAAATCAGGAAATCTATTTATAATACCTGTGTATGCTCACCTTGCTTCTGAGGTCCAAGCATACTTACCTTGATACCTGTGTATGCTCACCTTGCTTCTGAGACCAAGCATACTTACCTTGATACTTGTGTATGCTCACCTTGCTCCTGAGACCAAGCATACTTACCTTGATACCTGTGTATGCTCACCATGCTTCTGAGACCAAGCATACTTACCTTGATACCTGTGTATGCTTACCTTGCTTCTGAGACCAAGCATACTTACCTTGATACCTGTGTATGCTCACCTTGCTTCTGAGACCGAGCATACTTACCTTGATACCTGTGTATGCTCACCTTGCTTCTGAGACCAAGCATACTTACCTTGATACCTGTGTATGCTTACCTTGCTTCTGAGACCAAGCATACTTACCTTGATACCTGTGTATGCTCACCTTGCTTCTGAGACCAAGCATACTTACCTTGATACCTGTGTATGCTCACCTTGCTCCTGATACCAGGCATACTTGCATTGATACCTGTGTATGCTCACCTTGCTTCTGAAACCAAGCATACTTGCATTGATACCTGTGTATGCTCACCTTGCTTCTGAGACCAAGCATACTTACCTTGATACCTGTGTATGCTCACCTTGCTTCTGAGACCAAGCATACTTACCTTGATACCTGGGTATGCTCACCTTGCTTCTGAGACCAAGCATACTTACCTTGATACCTGTGTATGCTCACCTTGCTTCTGAGACCAAGCATACTTACCTTGATACCTGTGTATGCTCACCTTGCTTTTGAGACCAAGCATACTTATCTTGATACCTGTGTATGCTCACCTTGCTTCTGAGACCAAGCATACTTACCTTGATACCTGTGTATGCTCACCTTGCTTTTGAGACCAAGCATACTTACCTTGATACCTGTGTATGCTCACCTTGCTCCTGAGACCAAGCATACTTATCTTGATCAGTAAAGCTTTCAAGACTTTTTTTTGTTCTGTGTATTTGTTCCTGCATACCCACATACCCTCAACCCTATGTGTAATAAAATCGTTTTGCAGTACACTTTTATTAATTATTTTGCACTTCTTTTCTGTAATTTAAGTGAAAATTATGAGTTTACTCATTTTGACAACTGACAAGACACATGGAAGGTTCCACAAGCTAAACCTTGCTTTATATATGTGTCCATTATTGGCTTCAGCAGAGATCATCGGTTAAGGAACTGCAAAACAATGGCGGTTTAGCAAGCAATGTAATAATAGCGCTGCAGAATCTGTTGGCGCTAATAATAATAATAAGTACAGATTGGCTCTTCCAAATAAGGCAAGTGTTTGGTGGAGCTTGGCTATTGAAAATTAATTACAGCAAACAAGGAGTTAATGTATTCAGAACTTTCAAACACATCCACTATGTTAATTTATTGCAGAACAATCGTGTTTCCTCTCCTTTCCATGCATCTTATGCCTGAATCCCACAGAGCCACTATTCTCTCACATTCAATGGTCACCGTCTCACAATATATTAGAACTCAGCCTCCATCATATTTATACACCTTCCTTATATGTAGCCATTCCCAGGTGAATGTGTCACAATTCTCTTATAAACTGTCTCTTTATTCTAAGTCTTCCATACTCTGCTATACTTCTTTATATCCTTTGACCTGCTAATATTAGGTCTAAAAGTTTAATTTGCCCATTCATTAAAACCCATTTGTAAAACTTATATCTCTCAGAATAAAACTTGCCACAACAATGCTACTTACTTACTGAATTTGTAAAGATATGTACTGTTCACTCATCACAAGTTTGCAAGTCACTCTCTTTTATAATTAATGGTGCATCATCTATAGCAGGGGTGTCCAAACTTTGCTCTCCAGAGGTTTTGGAACTACATTTCCCATGATGCTCAGCTAGATAAAATGTTGGCTGAGCATCATCGGAAATGTAGTTCCAAAACCTCTGGAGAGCAAAGTTTGGACACCCCTGATCTATAGAGTACCCTCTTGACACACAGAACGTGTTCAACTGGAAAGGTACATGGCATCACAAAAAAACACCTTTAAAGCGTTACAGAACATATCAAAATGATTAAAAAAACCTCTCTATAAAACAATAAAACTAACATATGTAATAAAGGTACCCTGTAAACAGTTAAAAAGACAGAAGAAAAAAAAACGAGACTACCTTATCAGGGAGACTTGACCACAAGATGAGAGACTTCACAGGGCAATAGTGTTTTATGAATTCTTCAGGCGCAGGTGTAGGTGACAAATCCTCACCAGGCCCTGGGAACACATACAATCGGCCCCAGGAGACACCTTTTGTTCTATCCAGGGAGACTCCTTTACAGTAACAAAAACTTAAATTATGCTTACCTGATAATTTTATTTTCTTCTGATGGGAAGAGCATTCATTACTTTTGGGAATTCAGAACCTGGCCACCAGGAGGAGGCAAAGACACCCCAGCCAAAGGCTTAAATACCTCCCCCACTTCCCTCATCCCCCTGTCATTCTGCCAAGGGTACAAGGAATAGTAGGATAAATATCAGGTGAAAAAGGTGCCAGAAGAATAAAAATTAAAATACGGCCGCCCCATAGAAAAAAACACGGGTAGGGAGCTGTGGACTCTTCCCGTCAGAAGAAAAGAAAATTATCAGGTAAGCATAATTTAAGTTTTTCTTCTTAAACGGGAAGAGTCCAAAGCTGCATTCATTACTTTTGGGAAAACAATACCCAAGCTATAGAGGAGACTGAATGCAAACAAAGGGCGGGTACATAAGGTGGCTTTAAATAATATCTAGCTTCTATAGAGACTATTATTATAATCTTCCACTATGGGAATAATTAATTATTTTTCCGTATAAAAACAAAAACACCTTCCAAAATAGAAAGATATTATTGTGATTTTTTAACTTCTATAAATTAGTTAACACCGATAAGAAAAATTTATGAAACCTAGGTTTATGTTAAATAATGATTGATGTAATATGTTTCTATCAGCTCTTTTTTAATGGTTAATATACTGTTGTAATATTATAGAAAATTATTATGTTAGATCTGAGGTCTAGAAGGACACATGGAAACAAAGTAAAATCAACCTATAAATAAGATATTGGAAATTAAGACACACTACTGGGGAAATAAAAAAGTGACTATTACTATGAATGGAGATGAATATAAAAAATCCACCTTAAAAGAGGAAAGAAGGAAATTTAGACATACTATGGGGGTTACTAAGAAATAGAAAATTTCCACCTTTATTGGCAATTAAGGAAGGACCAATAGAAAACATGCAAGATATTTAAATAGAAGCAACTACTAGTCACCAGCATCTTGATAAAGCTCTAAACAGAGCGAAACGCGTCGAGCTGGGTGACATACACAGACTGAGGAACAATACTAACTACAAAGAAGAATTGTAAAGATTCATATACATAACCCGGCTTGTGCACTTTTCTATTGGCATTGCCATCTCTAAATTACCACCTTTTAAATCCACCTTAAAGAACTGCGTGCAAAGCACTAAGTGCAGTTCCATCTCTAACATTTCCCAACGGAGCTACTAACGGAGACACAGGTAGCGGTGTCCTGGGAAAGTATCCTCCTTTAGGGGAGTGTGACGTCAGACGCCGGGCAGAGGCGGCAAAGCGGGAAGGACTACAGTCAGAATTCACAAGCCGATCTGACAAACACAGCGGCCCAAATCGAAAGGATCTGTGAGTACCGTTACAAGAAACCAAGTAAACCCCCAAAATAGTGTGTACTAACATTTCTATTCTATTTGCATTACCATACGCTGATATATGTAAAGACTCTGACTGCGTGCAAGGCACTAAGAGCAGTCTCACACAGAAAAGCCTGTTTAATACAAAGATACGGACTGTACAAAATAAGAACTGCTTATATTTTAAGGAAATGATTTGCAAAAACAATTGTTTAATCCTGTAAAGTAGGGATAGGTTGTGAGCTTTTACTATATCTTAACACACAAATGAAAGGTTGATAAGTGTTGAAATTCTGTTTAGTAAAGATCAAAGGTTAGCTTAGACAAAGTAACAATTTAAAAGGTTCAAAGCTAGCTTCTTTGTTATTTTACTGTTAATAACGTTTAAACTCAGTAATTGTCACGCAATATACACACTGATTTCAAGGTTTAATATATATTGTTTTATGTATTTGGGAGACGTCCCACAGTTTATTTTAGAAGAGTATGTAAACAGCCTTATTGAATCATAAAGGAGTTTTAAAATTTTAACAAGTACTTTATTATTATTATAAAAAAAAAATTAAGATAATAAATTGGAATTACTCCTGGATGGTGTATCCTGACTTTATATACTGTCATCTTTTCATTTACACCCATTAATATAGGGGTAATATACACTTTGATATAACAGCACGAATACACGGATTTTAGGTTAAAAATTTCACAATTAATTCACATAGTTCCCTGCCACAATACACTAAGTACACACTGTGTAGAGAGAATTTAGGACTAATTTAATCACCTTAAGTTTATATAATTTTTAAACAAACCTCAATTGATAAAATATTGTCACTTCAATTTTCACCTTATATATACTATATCACTATATTAGGAAAATACAAGGTTACATAGCCACGTACGATCCCTTAAGCTGGAAACAACGCCCCTATATACCTCCTTATCTAGACTCCTTCGAAGGGCACCTCAGCCTGAAATTGCCCAACACCCGATACAAAAAACTGTAACATTTAGACACAAGGGGCAAAAAAACTGAAAGGACCAAGTAACTGCCCATCAGATAAACACCTGCAAGGCCGTCCTAGAGACTACTCAGAATCTCTAGAATTCATTAAGCACAAAAAAACCCAGAGGAACCAAGTTCCGAGAGTATTCTGATCTCACAGAATTAACCCTCGACCCGAAGGAAGAGACTTACATCTACCCTCAAAGAGAAAATGGAGGACCCATAAGGTATCCAAAGGATCACCAACTATGGTAAAAAATCTCAAAACAAGTAAAGCAAACCCAAGGTTGCTAAAGACAACCACCCAGGGAAGGACTCCCTAGAAGGACAAGGACCAGGAAACAATTTCACACCTATAAAAAGGCGAGCACGGGAAAGAACCAAGGTCTACCCTCAGCTCCCTGACACAACCCCACTTGACTTATGGTGCTTCAAAGAAGCCACCGGCTCCCCACTGAACCATAGTTTAGCAGACAACTGCCAAAAGTAGACAACAGAGGAAGAACTCATATGGAGCTGAAGAAGTTGAAGCCGAAGACAAGGATATAACAAACTAAATATCCTATCAGAAAAAAGGCTATCATGTGAAATCACACAGCCACCTCTGAGCTCCAGCCACAAGGCAGCGAGGCTGACCCAAAACCATTGTGGGAGATCAACCCATAGAGAATGTCGAAAATGTCAATGGCAACTCTCTCCTTAGAAGAACATCCGACCAGCAGCATATGAAAACAGTGGAGGGATGAAACATTGTGAATTCCCCACCAAAAGCAGGAGACCAGAATGGAAAGCTGCCACAGCAGCTCAACTCCAAGCCTTCAGCTACTAGGCAGGGTAGAGATCCCATAGGCTACCTTAGACTTGCATCAACTGGAAATACACGGTCAAGACTCAGCAGAGCAGTCAGATCCACAACCCCCCCTCCGAGTAAATGGACCCAGTCCAAGGGACAGGCAACATCCGAAAGCAAAGAATATAAAATTCTTCAGACCACACCTCAGAAGAAAAGGGAGGGGCCTAAAAGGGAACAACCCCACGGGGAACAATTCTGTCCATAATTTAAATCACGATTGACCACAAGCCATGACGGAAATACTACGTGCACGGGTTCCAGAACCCCTACGCAGCTCCCTCCTAAGGGGGACCACTCCCAAACCAAGGAGATAGACACTAACCTATAGCATCCCAGTACCAGAATCCAACTCCAGGACCTCTTGCACGCAGAATCCCTCGGAAAACGAGAAGAGAAGGACCTCAGGGCCTTAATGGAAAACTGTATACAGAAAACTCCCCGAAGGAGGACAAACGCTAAGGAAACGCTTCCACAGCCATAGACATGGAGAAGGGATTAGAGAATGGTGAAACCTAGTGATAATAGATCATTCGGCCATACCAACAGCTCAGTGGAACAGACAACCACAAGCCCACATCAATGCGCAATCACTGCCCCTGACGAAAACTGACAGATCCAACCGGAAAGACTGCAAGCTAACCCTCAGGTAGATACCAGAAGGGTCAGGCGGAAGTCTTCAAACCTAAAGAATTGAAACTGAACCGGCCAGGACCGATCCAGGTCCGGACTCCAAACTCTCAGACAAGAGGAATGGTCAAAAACTAGGTCCCCAGAACTCAAGACCGGTCGAAGCTCAAATCCCCTGAGGAACTGGCAAGTTACCCCATACGGAGAAGAGCCCCCTGGGCAATGCATCCCACATCCCAATGTCCCTAAACATTGGGCACTTGATAGGTGGAGACCAGAAAGCAAAGAAGGCCATCTTAACAGGCCTAAGAAAAGGACAACCAGCACCTGGGGGAGCGTCCGAAACCAGGACCCTCTGCTTGTAAACCCAAAGGGCTAGATCTCTTAGAGAGTTGTAGAGGAGCATCCCCCCGCTAAGGTCATGGGATTACACAGGACAGGCTCCATAATAAAGAAGGGCTCATGAGGTCAGGGTATTTTACCAACTGAGCTACCTTTCCCTACAAGCCATTAGGATGAGAAGTGATAATATCACCAAGACCCCTAAGGGATCAGCCTCCCGGAAAATACTATACCTCACGGGAAAAACGGATGGAGCCTCACAAATCCTGGCAGACCAGACAACCAGGAAATGTTGGGGGAAAAACAAAAGGGAGTAACCCCAACCCCTGTGCTCCCTAGAGAGCGTGCAACATCCTAAAAGGGGAATGGTAAGGAAGACACAGATGACCCAACCACCCAGGAAGGGCAGCAAGTAGCCCCAGCAACCTGCGACTAGGCCACAAAAAGGCAGACATCCCGAAGATACTAAGAGTGAAAACAAAAATTGTCATCCATCTGGTACCCCCGACGCCCAGAGGTCATCCAAACCTCCAAACAAATGGGAAATAGAAAAACTTCAGTACCCAGGCCAAAGGGCCTTCCACAAGGAGCCTCAGTAAGCTGCGAGTCTAGAACCCCTTCGACAGTAGGAACAGGACCGATGTAGTCCCTCCGACGTCTAGTAATGCAACAAGAACAAACGAACACTTACCAAAGTGAACAACCCAGCACCCGTCAAGGTCACCAGCACACGGCACCACATGGGTGACATGAACCTTAAAGAAGAGCAGCTAGCGCCCGACCAGTACCCGCCTAGTACGAGAACACTCCGAAACTGTCCAAGAAAATTCAAAGCCCTCAAAGGGATCGATAACATAAACTATAAGCATAACTACGTCAATATATAGTACTGCACAACTTCAGAGAAAGTGCTTTACGCGACCAGAACATCGCAAGTATCAGTTCCAGAGAAGAAACGTTCCCAAAACGGAAAATCCTAACAGACATGAGCTTTATAAAACAAATTAAACACATACTAACCGGATTAAAGAAAATGAAGGCAGCATCTGAGGGTGAACGCCCAAGGACAATGGGCGCGCTAATAGGACCAGCCGATCAGAGGCCCTATTCTTCTAAGCTTAGAACTGGAACCGATACTTAAAAGAAAGAAAAAACGGAGACGTCAAGGAGATTGACTTCATCCCCATACGTCTAACCCAGTCTGCCAGTAGAACCGTAATCCTCCAGCACCGTCAAAACATGTCTTAGTAGAACACAAAAACGTGCCAGTCTATAACGGAAGGCAAAATGATCCCCCGCTGGATAGATGGACGACACTGGCCCCGAGGGAGGGGCCCCTGAAGCCTCAGACTCCATCGCTTCCCCAGAAGGTTGAACTGACTCAATCTCACGCTTGACGGACCCTGGTTAACAGAGCACGGACAGTATCTTAAAAATACTTCCCCTGGAAGATATAAATGCGCCAGCGCCATAAATATGGCCATGCAGAACCATGCCCTAACCTCTGGAGGAAACAGGCCGCCTTCCGGAGAAGTAACGACCCTAGGGACACCTGCGTGCGTAGCAAAGGAAGGTTCTGGGGCACACGCCTCACGGGACATGGAATCCTCAAGGGCGGATGGCTCAACGCACTCTACATTCCCTGATTCGGGGGAAGAGAATACTCTAGAACGGCAATCGGAACATAACTGATGGGCATGGATAACCTGGGGCATTTCATGCTCCTCAGAAGACGTATACTCCGAGTCGGAGATGTCTGTCTCTAAAAAATCAGAATCCTCCATAACTTGGAGATTGCATAAATGGGCTAAAGCTAATGGCACCTTACACCCCCAATGGCTGGGGCACTCACCACCTCCTGTGAACCAGACAACCAACGAACAGACTCTATCCTTCGCCAGGTGAAGCGATGATCAACAAATATATCAAACATGATTTCACCCTTTACAAAGCCTCTTAGCAACCTCAAAAGTAGCTATGAATTTAGGCCAATGTTTATATGTATAAAGATTTCATTTAAAGGGTCACTCAGGTTTTATTAAATTTTCATGATTCAGATACAGCATGTAATTTTAAACAACTTTCCAATTTACTTCCATTAAAAAAAATGTGCACAGTCTTTTATATTTACACTTTTTTGAGCCACCAGCTCCTACTGAGCATGTGCAAGAACTCAGACTATACGTATATGCATTTGTGATTGGCCGATTGCTATCACATGGTACAGGGGGAGTGGAAATATACGTAACTTTGAAATGTGTTAGAAAAAAATATACTACTTATTTGATATTCAGAGTAAATGCTATTGTATTGTCTTGTTATCTTGCAATTGTTGATTATGCAAATCTACTGTGTTTACTGGTCCTTTAAGATACTGGACATTGTGGGTTCTACAAGGTAAATTCTTAAATTCATTAAACTTTAAAGGGACAGTAAACTGATATAAGTAAATAAAGGTAAAGTAAATTCAAAATTAATCTTTCATGATTCAGTTAGAGAATGCAGTTTTAAACAACTTTCTAATTTACTTATTTTATCTAATTTGATTTGTTCTCTGTATCCTTCGCTGAAAAGCATACCTAGGTAGGCACAGGAGCAGCAATGCACTACTGGGAGCTGCTGATTGGTGGGTGCACATATGTCTTTTATCATTGGCTCGCCTGATGTATTCAGCTATTTCCCAGTAGTGTTTTGCTGCTCCTTCATTAAAGGATACCAAGAGAATGAAGCACAATTTTCATAATAGACGTAAATTGGAAATATGTTTAAAATGGTATGCTCTATCTGAATCACAAAGAAATGTTTTAAAATAATATTTCCTTAAACGGATAACGCAAAACTTTAATGAATCAGAAAGAGCAAATCATTTAAAAAAAACTATCCAATTTACTTATCTGTTTTTAAATGTAATTTGTTCTCTTGGTATTCTTTGTTGAAGAGCATACATAAATAAACCCAAGAGCGTGCAGCAATGTTTGTAACAGTGGGCATAGAGGGTAGATTTTTTTTTATCTTCCACCAACTTTAAATTTCACTTGCTGGTACCAGTATTTATTGATTGATTTAATATTTTTTGGGGGTGTAAGGGATTGGAAATTTTTCATGATTCCATGCACAAATAATTAATGAAACAGTTAATGTATTAGCAGTTTATAATAAAACTTTGCTTTTTAGACAACACACACACACACACACATATATATATATATATATATATATATATATATATATATATATATATATATATATATATATATATATATATATATATATATACAATTTATATACAGTGTGTATGTATAAATAAATAAAAAAAAAAATATATATATATATATATATATATATACACACACACACACTCACCGGCCACTTCATTAGGTACACCTGTTCAATTGCTTGGTAACACTAATTGCTAATCAGCCAATCACATGGCAGCAACTCAATGCATTTAGGCATCTAGACGTGTTGAAGACGACTTGCTGAAGTTCAAACCAAGCATCAGAATGGGGAAGAAAGGGTATTTAAGTGGTTTTGAACATGGCATGGTTGTTGGTGCCAGACGGGCAAAAAAAACTGTCTGATCTACTGGGATTTTCATGCACAACCATCTCTAGGGTTTACAGAGAATGGTCTGAAAAAGAGAAAATATCCAGTGAGCGGCAGTTGTGTGGACAACAATGCCTTGTTGATGTCAGAGGTCAGAGAAGAATGGGCAGACTGGTTTGAGATGATAAAAAGGCAACAGTAACTCAAATAACCACTTGTTACAACCAAGGTATGCAGAATACCATCTCTGAATGCACAACACATCAAACCTTGAAGCAGATGGGCTACAGCAGCAGAAGACCACACCGGTGCCACTCCTGTCATCTAAGAACAGGAAACTGAGGCTACAATTCGCACAGGCTCACCAAAATTGGAAAATAGAAAATTGGAAAAACGTTGCCTGGTCTGATAAGTCTCGATTTCAGCTGCGATTTTCAGATGGTAGGGTTAGAATTTTGCGTGAACAACATGAAAGCATGGACCCATCCTGCCTTGTATCAACGGTTCAGGCTGCTGGTGGTGGTGTAATGGCATGGGGGATGTTTTCTTGGCACTCTATGCGCCCCCTTAGAACCAATTGAGCATTGTTTAAATGCCATGACCTACCTGAGTATTGTTGCTGACCATGTCCATCCCTTTATGACTACTGTGTATCTGTCATAACCACATTTTCTCATTTAGTCTGTTACTTGTCTGTGCCTTTAAGGAGAGGTATGGCCTATTCATCACCTGTATAAAACCACCAATTACAGTTCATTCCCTGCTTGGTAATTTTTTTTCCCTCATTCCACTCCTGATCCTCTAAGTGGATTGCTAATCTGGAGATATTGCTACAAGCCGTATTTGGAGTTATTTCCTCCACCAAACTAACTATTTGAACTACCAATCCTGCTAAGTTTTGCCAGCTTAGCTTTTACTTAAGTACCTGCGATCATCTTCAGTTTAAACTTCCTTAACCTGCGTACCGAACAGCTGATTCTCACTGAAGTCGGAAGCCGTAAGCATAGCGGTGATGTCACACGCCAGCACAGCTGATTCCGTCCGTTCCTCACTGAAGCCGCTGCAGCTTAACGCCTCTCTGCCTATGAAGGAGCCCTGATAGCAGCAGCACAACGCTTCTCCCTCTACGAAGGAGTTCGATCAAGGTCTCCTCTAATAAGGTCATAATTGTTCTTTTATTTCACATGCCGTACTGTGTAATATATGACACTTGTGATACCTGCATCAGCTGTTTGCTTAATACTTAATAATTAGGTAACCATTACCTTACTTAATTGGCAAAAGGTACTTTATGATGAGTACATCTGCCATATTACATGTTGCCATCCTATGGTCATAGATATATCTTTATCATAAACTTATACCTTAAATTAATGGTAGAAATGATACTTCTTAAATGATCCTCTGTATCATTTGTTAACCCCTTCCTTTTGTGAAGTATCATCTCTTTCACACAAATAACTATTTCCATAGTCAGTTATAAAGTATGACCTCCTCACAGACTATAAACTTATATGGGGGGTGGGGATTATTAAGAGAGAAACACCCATATCATAAATAATATTCTTGGTTAAAATACAATTTATAAATGAAATATAGGTTATTGAGCTTACTTCAAAAAGCAAGAGTACAATAGCGAGAGGCTAATTGTGGAGCACTGATTTACAGATAATGTAGAAGGTTATTGTGATACCCTTTAAGCACACGTAGTTTGGACAAACACTGTTAAGGAAATATACCAATCCGGATGATTAATAAACCTTTATTAAGGTAAGAAGTAGAATACTAGTTTGTTTCTGCTGAAAAAATTATATGTTTCTTTATCATTACAGTAGTAGCTGTGACGACAAATCAGTTTTCTTGGCCATGGTATGAAGTTGTTTGCTAAAAAAAGTCAGGGGTCCCCAGGGAGGCACAATATTTTTGAACACATACCCAGATACAACGGACTGCATGTACTTTTTATTCCCTCACCTTACTTGTGTATGCTCACCTTGCTCCTGAGACCAAGCATACTTGCCTTGATACCTGTGTATGCTCACCTTGCTCCTGAGACCAAGCATACTTACCTTGCTCCCATGTATGCTCACCTGGATCCTGAAAGTCAAGCAGAATAACCTGATACTAGTGTATGCTCACGCTGTTCCTGAAGCTGTACCTACCTGGTATCTCATGATAGTCTAACCAACAGTACCTTCTCGGTATCATGTGCCTACTGAGAAACCTGTGTCTACAGTACCAGACTTCTTTTAACCAGCTGTGCCCGCTGTACCTATCTGGTATCCCGTGACAGTCTCACCAACAGTACCCGCTTGGTATCCTGTGTCTGCTGAGAAACCTGTGTACCATACCAGTGACAGGCTTTCTTAAACCAGTTGAGCTGTACTTTAATTAATAGAAATGCTGAGAGGGTAGCAGCAGAGTTTTCAAACAACATCTTAGAGAGAAGTCTCAGACATAGCACCTGTAAAATCTGCTGCATGTGTCCCACTGAATGATGACGCTGACTGCTCATCTGCCTGTTCACCATTGTATGCTGATATTAACGCCTTATTCAAAACCCAAAGATAAATAATGTATTTATAGTTTAATCACTGCCTTGCTTTATCAGCTAATTTATTGCCATAAGTTCATAATAAACACTGTTATTATTATGCAGCATTTTCGTGTGTCCATTTCCTTCACTTTTTCAGGACTATTGTGAGACCTAGTTTGTGCTTTTCCCAGTGCCAGGACATA